>NC_054484.1:85166942-85385867 GCF_017639515.1 Carcharodon carcharias
CCTTGTCTCTCTCTCTCTCTCTCTCCAGCACACACACACACGCTGCTTGTCTCTCTCTCTCTCTCTCTCTCCAGCACACACACACACCCTCCTTGTCTCTCTCTCTCTCTCTCTCCAGCACACACACACACGCTGCTTGTCTCTCTCTCTCTCTCTCTCTCTCTCTCCAGCACACACACACACCCTCCTTGTCTCTCTCTCTCTCTCTCTCTCTCTCTCCAGCACACACACACACCCTCCTTGTCTCTCTCTCTCTCTCCAGCACACACACACACCCTCCTTGTCTCTCTCTCTCTCTCCAGCACACACACACACGCTGCTTGTCTCTCTCTCTCTCTCTCTCTCTCCAGGACACACACACACCCTCCTTGTCTCTCTCTCTCTCTCTCTCTCCAGGACACACACACACCCTCCTTGTCTCTCTCTCTCCAGGACACACACACACCCTCCTTGTCTCTCTCTCTCCAGGACACACACACACTACTTGTCTCCCTTCGTGACGTATATCCGGTCGCGCGGAAGTTTCTCATTTCGTCATTTCCGGGAAGATGGTTCCTCTCTCCGCTCTCCTGTTTCCGGTGGGGATTTGGTGCGCGGTTTCCCTGGGAGACTCACTGTTGAAGGTGAGAGAGAGAGAGTGACAGGGTGAGAGAGAGAGAGTGTGTGACAGGGTGAGAGAGAGAGAGTGTGACAGGGTGAGAGAGAGAGAGTGTGTGACAGGGTGAGAGAGAGAGAGTGTGTGACAGGGTGAGAGAGAGAGAGTGTGTGACAGGGTGAGAGAGAGAGAGTGTGTGACAGGGTGAGAGAGAGAGAGTGTGACAGGGTGAGAGAGAGAGAGTGTGACAGGGTGAGAGAGAGAGTGTGACAGGGAGAGAGAGAGAGAGAGTGTGACAGGGAGAGAGAGTGTGTGACAGGGAGAGAGAGAGAGAGAGAGAGAGTGTGACAGGGAGAGAGTGAGAGAGAGAGAGTGTGACAGGGTGAGAGAGTGTGTGTGACAGGGTGAGAGAGTGTGTGTGACAGGGTGAGAGAGAGAGTGTGTGTGACAGGGTGAGAGAGAGAGTGTGTGTGACAGGGTGAGAGAGAGAGAGAGAGAGTGTGTGACAGGGTGAGAGAGAGAGAGAGAGTGTGTGACAGCGGGAGAGAGTGAGTGTGTGAGAGAGAGAGTGTGTGACAGCGGGAGAGTGTGAGTGTGTGAGAGAGAGAGTGTGTGACAGCTTGAGAGAGTGTGTGACAGCGTGAGGGAGAGAGAGTGTGTGACAGCGTGAGGGAGAGAGAGTGTGTGACAGCGTGAGAGAGAGAGAGTGTGTGACAGCGTGAGAGAGAGAGAGTGTGTGACAGCGTGAGAGAGAGAGAGTGTGTGACAGCGTGGGAGGGGGAGAGTGTGTGACAGCATGGCAGAGAGAGTGTTTGACAGCGTGAGAGAGAGAGTGTGTGAGAGAGAGAGAGTGTGTGACAGCGTGAGAGAGAGTGTGTGTGACAGCGTGAGAGAGAGAGTGTGTGACAGCGTGAGAGAGAGAGTGTGTGACAGCATGAGAGAGAGAGTGTGTGACAGCGTGAGAGAGAGTGTGTGTGACAGCGTGAGAGAGAGTGTGTGACAGCATGAGAGAGAGAGTGTGTGACAGCGTGAGAGAGAGAGTGTGTGACTGGGTGAGAGAGAGAGAGAGTGTGTGACTGGGTGAGAGAGAGAGAGAGTGTGACTGGGTGAGAGAGAGAGAGAGAGTGTGACTGGGTGAGAGAGAGAGAGAGTGTGTGACAGGGTGAGAGAGAGAGAGAGAGTGTGACAGGGTGAGAGAGAGAGAGAGAGAGAGAGAGTGTGACAGGGTGAGAGAGAGAGAGAGAGAGAGTGTGACAGGGTGAGAGAGAGAGAGTGTGACAGGGTGAGAGGGAGAGAGTGTGACAGGGTGAGAGAGGGAGAGAGTGTGACAGGGTGAGAGAGAGAGTGTGACAGGGTGAGAGAGTGTAGGACAGGGTGAGAGAGAGAGAGAGAGAGAGAGTGTGACAGGGTGAGAGAGAGAGAGAGTGTGTGACTGGGTGAGAGAGAGAGAGAGTGTGTGACTGGGTGAGAGAGAGAGTGTGTGACTGGGTGAGAGAGAGAGAGAGAGTGTGTGACTGGGTGAGAGAGAGAGAGAGTGTGTGACTGGGTGAGAGAGAGAGAGAGTGTGTGACTGGGTGAGAGAGAGAGAGAGTGTGTGACTGGGTGAGAGAGAGAGAGAGTGTGTGACTGGGTGAGAGAGAGAGAGAGTGTGTGACTGGGTGAGAGAGAGAGAGAGTGTGTGACAGGTTGAGAGAGAGAGAGAGTGTGTGACAGGTTGAGAGAGAGAGAGAGTGTGTGACAGGGTGAGAGAGAGAGAGTGTGACAGGGTGAGAGAGAGAGAGTGTGACAGGGTGAGAGAGAGAGAGTATGTGACAGGGTGAGAGAGAGAGAGTGTGTGACAGGGTGAGAGAGAGAGAGTGTGTGACAGGGTGAGGGAGAGAGTGTGTGACAGGGTGAGAGAGAGAGAGTGTGACAGGGTGAGAGAGAGAGAGTGTGACAGGGTGAGAGAGAGAGTGTGAGACAGGGTGAGAGAGAGAGTGTGTGACAGGGTGAGTGAGAGAGAGAGTGTGTGACAGGGTGAGTGAGAGAGAGAGTGTGTGCCAGGGTGAGTGAGAGATTGTGTGTGACAGGGTGAGAGAGAGAGTGTCTGACAGGGTGAGAGAGAGAGAGAGTGTGACAGGGTGAGAGTCAGAGAGAGTGACAGGGTGAGAGAGGGAGTGTGTGACAGGGTGAGAGAGAGAGAGTGTGACAGGGTGAGAGAGAGAGAGTGTGACAGGGTGAGAGAGAGACAGAGAGTGTGACAGGGTGAGAGAGAGACAGAGAGTGTGACAGGGTGAGAGAGAGAGAGAGTGTGACAGGGTGAGAGAGAGAGAGAGTGTGACAGGGTGAGAGAGAGAGAGAGTGTGACAGGGTGAGAGAGAGAGTGACAGGGTGAGAGAGAGAGAGAGAGAGAGAGTGTGTGACAGGGTGAGAGAGAGAGAGAGTGTGTGACAGGGTGAGAGAGAGAGAGAGTGTGTGACAAGGTGAGAGAGAGAGAGTGTGTGACTGGGTGAGAGAGAGAGAGAGAGAGTGTGTGACTGGGTGAGAGAGAGAGAGAGTGTGTGACAGGGTGAGAGAGAGAGAGAGTGTGTGACAGGGTGAGAGAGAGAGAGTGTGACAGGGTGAGAGAGAGTGTGTGACAGGGTGAGAGAGAGAGAGTGTGTGACAGGGTGAGAGAGAGAGAGTGTGACAGGGTGAGAGAGAGAGAGTGTGACAGGGTGAGAGAGAGAGAGAGTGTGACAGGGTGAGAGAGAGAGTGTGTGACAGGGTGAGAGAGAGAGTGTGTGACAGGGTGAGTGAGAGAGAGAGTGTGTGACAGGGTGAGTGAGAGAGAGAGTGTGTGCCAGGGTGAGTGAGAGAGTGTGTGTGACAGGGTGAGAGAGAGAGTGACTGACAGGGTGAGAGAGAGAGAGAGAGTGTGACAGGGTGAGAGAGAGAGAGTGTGACAGGGTGAGAGAGAGAGAGTGTGACAGGGTGAGAGAGAGAGAGAGTGTGACAGGGTGAGAGAGAGAGAGTGTGACAGGGTGAGAGAGAGAGAGAGTGTGACAGGGTGAGAGAGAGAGAGTGTGACAGGGTGAGAGAGAGAGAGTGTGACAGGGTGAGAGAGAGAGAGAGAGTGTGACAGGGTGAGAGAGAGAGAGAGTGTGACAGGGTGAGAGAGAGAGAGAGTGTGACAGGGTGAGAGAGGGAGTGTGTGACAGGGTGAGAGAGAGTGAGAGTGTGACAGGGTGAGAGAGGGAGTGTGTGACAGGGTGTGAGAGAGTGAGTGTGTGACAGGGTGAGAGAGAGAGAGAGTGTGACAGGGTGAGAGAGAGAGAGTGACAGGGTGAGAGAGAGAGAGAGAGTGTGACAGGGTGAGAGAGAGAGAGTGTGTGACAGGGTGAGAGAGAGAGAGAGAGTGTGACAGGGTGAGAGAGAGAGAGAGTGTGACAGGGTGAGAGAGGGAGTGTGTGACAGGGTGAGAGAGAGTGAGAGTGTGACAGGGTGAGAGAGGGAGTGTGTGACAGGGTGTGAGAGAGTGAGTGTGTGACAGGGTGAGAGAGAGAGAGAGTGTGACAGGGTGAGAGAGAGAGAGTGACAGGGTGAGAGAGAGAGAGAGAGTGTGACAGGGTGAGAGAGAGAGAGTGTGTGACAGGGTGAGAGAGAGAGAGAGAGTGTGACAGGGTGAGAGAGAGAGTGAGTGTGACAGGGTGAGAGAGAGAGTGAGTGTGACAGGGTGAGAGAGAGAGTGAGTGTGACAGGGTGAGAGAGAGAGAGAGAGAGTGTGACAGGGTGAGAGAGAGAGAGAGTGTGACAGGGTGAGAGAGAGAGAGAGTGTGACAGGGTGAGAGAGAGAGAGAGAGTGTGACAGGGTGAGAGAGAGAGAGTGTGTGACAGGGTGAGAGAGAGAGAGAGTGTGACAGGGTGAGAGAGAGAGTGTGACAGGGAGAGAGAGAGAGAGAGTGTGACAGGGAGAGAGAGTGTGTGACAGGGTGAGAGAGAGAGAGTGTGTGACAGCGTGAGGGAGAGAGAGTGTGTGACAGCGTGAGAGAGAGAGAGTGTGTGACAGCGTGAGAGAGAGAGAGTGTGTGACAGCGTGAGAGAGAGAGAGTGTGTGACAGCGTGAGAGAGAGAGAGTGTGTGACAGCGTGGGAGGGGGAGAGTGTGTGACAGCGTGGGAGGGGGAGAGTGTGTGACAGCATGGGAGAGAGAGTGTTTGACAGCGTGAGAGAGAGAGTGTGTGAGAGAGAGAGAGTGTGTGACAGCGTGAGAGAGAGTGTGTGTGACAGCGTGAGAGAGAGAGTGTGTGACAGCGTGAGAGAGAGAGTGTGTGACAGCATGAGAGAGAGAGTGTGTGACAGCGTGAGAGAGAGTGTGTGTGACAGCGTGAGAGAGAGTGTGTGACAGCATGAGAGAGAGAGTGTGTGACAGCGTGAGAGAGAGAGTGTGTGACTGGGTGAGAGAGAGAGAGAGTGTGTGACTGGGTGAGAGAGAGAGAGAGTGTGTGACTGGGTGAGAGAGAGAGAGAGTGTGTGACAGGGTGAGAGAGAGAGAGAGAGTGTGACAGGGTGAGAGAGAGAGAGAGAGAGAGTGTGACAGGGTGAGAGAGAGAGAGAGAGTGTGACAGGGTGAGAGAGGGAGAGAGTGTGACAGGGTGAGAGAGAGAGTGTGACAGGGTGAGAGAGTGTAGGACAGGGTGAGAGAGAGAGAGAGAGAGAGAGAGAGTGTGACAGGGTGAGAGAGAGAGTGTGACAGGGTGAGAGAGTGTAGGACAGGGTGAGAGAGAGAGAGAGAGAGAGAGAGTGTGACAGGGTGAGAGAGAGAGAGAGTGTGTGACAGGGTGAGAGAGAGAGAGAGTGTGTGACAAGGTGAGAGAGAGAGAGAGAGTGTGTGACTGGGTGAGAGAGAGAGAGAGTGTGTGACTGGGTGAGAGAGAGAGAGAGTGTGTGACTGGGTGAGAGAGAGAGAGAGTGTG
Source organism: Carcharodon carcharias (assembly GCF_017639515.1). Lineage (NCBI taxonomy): Eukaryota > Metazoa > Chordata > Chondrichthyes > Lamniformes > Lamnidae > Carcharodon > Carcharodon carcharias. The sequence continues at coordinate 85,172,471 of NC_054484.1, forward strand.
TGACTGGGTGAGAGAGAGAGAGAGTGTGTGACTGGGTGAGAGAGAGAGAGAGTGTGTGACTGGGTGAGAGAGAGAGAGAGTGTGTGACTGGGTGAGAGAGAGAGAGAGTGTGTGACTGGGTGAGAGAGAGAGAGAGTGTGTGACTGGGTGAGAGAGAGAGAGAGTGTGTGACTGGGTGAGAGAGAGAGAGAGTGTGTGACAGGTTGAGAGAGAGAGAGAGTGTGTGACAGGTTGAGAGAGAGAGAGAGTGTGTGACAGGGTGAGAGAGAGAGAGTGTGACAGGGTGAGAGAGAGTATGTGACAGGGTGAGAGAGAGAGAGTGTGTGACAGGGTGAGAGAGAGAGAGTGTGTGACAGGGTGAGGGAGAGAGTGTGTGACAGGGTGAGAGAGAGAGAGTGTGACAGGGTGAGAGAGAGAGTGTGAGACAGGGTGAGAGAGAGAGTGTGAGACAGGGTGAGAGAGAGAGTGTGTGACAGGGTGAGTGAGAGAGAGAGTGTGTGACAGGGTGAGTGAGAGAGAGAGTGTGTGCCAGGGTGAGTGAGAGATTGTGTGTGACAGGGTGAGTGAGAGATTGTGTGTGACAGGGTGAGAGAGAGAGTGTCTGACAGGGTGAGAGAGAGAGAGAGTGTGACAGGGTGAGAGTCAGAGAGAGTGACAGGGTGAGAGAGGGAGTGTGTGACAGGGTGAGAGAGAGAGAGTGTGACAGGGTGAGAGAGACAGAGAGTGTGACAGGGTGAGAGACAGAGAGTGTGACAGGGTGAGAGAGAGACAGAGAGTGTGACAGGGTGAGAGAGAGACAGAGAGTGTGACAGGGTGAGAGAGAGACAGAGAGTGTGACAGGGTGAGAGAGAGACAGAGAGTGTGACAGGGTGAGAGAGAGACAGAGAGTGTGACAGGGTGAGAGAGAGAGAGAGTGTGACAGGGTGAGAGAGAGAGAGAGTGTGACAGGGTGAGAGAGAGAGAGTGTGACAGGGTGAGAGAGAGAGAGAGTGTGACAGGGTGAGAGAGAGAGTGACAGGGTGAGAGAGAGAGAGAGAGAGAGTGTGTGACAGGGTGAGAGAGAGAGAGAGTGTGTGACAGGGTGAGAGAGAGAGAGAGTGTGTGACAAGGTGAGAGAGAGAGAGAGAGTGTGTGACTGGGTGAGAGAGAGAGAGAGAGTGTGTGACTGGGTGAGAGAGAGAGAGAGTGTGTGACAGGGTGAGAGAGAGAGAGAGTGTGTGACAGGGTGAGAGAGAGAGAGTGTGACAGGGTGAGAGAGAGTGTGTGACAGGGTGAGAGAGAGAGAGTGTGTGACAGGGTGAGAGAGAGAGAGTGTGACAGGGTGAGAGAGAGAGAGTGTGACAGGGTGAGAGAGAGAGAGAGTGTGACAGGGTGAGAGAGAGAGTGTGTGACAGGGTGAGAGAGAGAGTGTGTGACAGGGTGAGTGAGAGAGAGAGTGTGTGACAGGGTGAGTGAGAGAGAGAGTGTGTGCCAGGGTGAGTGAGAGAGTGTGTGTGACAGGGTGAGAGAGAGAGTGACTGACAGGGTGAGAGAGAGAGAGAGAGTGTGACAGGGTGAGAGAGAGAGAGTGTGACAGGGTGATAGAGAGAGAGTGTGACAGGGTGAGAGAGAGAGAGAGTGTGACAGGGTGAGAGAGAGAGAGTGTGACAGGGTGAGAGAAAGAGAGAGTGTGACAGGGTGAGAGAGAGAGAGTGTGACAGGGTGAGAGAGAGAGAGAGAGTGTGACAGGGTGTGAGAGAGAGAGAGTGTGACAGGGTGAGAGAGAGAGAGAGTGTGACAGGGTGAGAGAGGGAGTGTGTGACAGGGTGAGAGAGAGTGAGAGTGTGACAGGGTGAGAGAGGGAGTGTGTGACAGGGTGTGAGAGAGTGAGTGTGTGACAGGGTGAGAGAGAGAGAGTGTGACAGGGTGAGAGAGAGAGTGACAGGGTGAGAGAGAGAGAGAGAGTGTGACAGGGTGAGAGAGAGAGAGTGTGTGACAGGGTGAGAGAGAGAGAGAGAGTGTGACAGGGTGAGAGAGAGAGAGAGTGTGACAGGGTGAGAGAGGGAGTGTGTGACAGGGTGAGAGAGAGTGAGAGTGTGACAGGGTGAGAGAGGGAGTGTGTGACAGGGTGTGAGAGAGTGAGTGTGTGACAGGGTGTGAGAGAGTGAGTGTGTGACAGGGTGTGGGAGAGTGAGTGTGTGACAGGGTGTGAGAGAGTGAGTGTGTGACAGGGTGAGAGAGAGAGAGAGTGTGACAGGGTGAGAGAGAGAGAGTGACAGGGTGAGAGAGAGAGAGAGTGACAGGGTGAGAGAGAGAGAGTGTGTGACAGGGTGAGAGAGAGAGAGAGAGAGTGTGACAGGGTGAGAGAGAGAGAGAGAGAGAGAGTGTGACAGGGTGAGAGAGAGAGAGAGTGTGACAGGGTGAGAGAGAGAGAGAGTGTGACAGGGTGAGAGAGAGAGAGAGAGTGTGACAGGGTGAGAGAGAGAGAGAGAGTGTGACAGGGTGAGAGAGAGAGAGAGTGTGACAGGGTGAGAGAGGGAGTGTGTGACAGGGTGAGAGAGAGTGAGAGTGTGACCGGGTGAGAGAGGGTGTGTGTGACAGGGTGTGAGAGAGTGAGTGTGTGACAGGGTGAGAGAGAGAGAGAGTGTGACAGGGTGAGAGAGAGAGTGTGACAGGGTGAGAGAGAGAGAGTGACAGGGTGAGAGAGAGAGAGTGTGTGACAGGGTGAGAGAGAGAGAGAGAGAGTGTGACAGGGTGAGAGAGAGAGAGAGTGTGACAGGGTGAGAGAGAGAGAGAGAGTGTGACAGGGTGAGAGAGAGAGAGAGTGTGACAGGGTGAGAGAGAGAGTGTGTGACTGGGTGAGAGAGAGAGAGTGTGACAGGGTGCGAGAGAGAGTGTGACAGGGTTCGAGAGAGAGAGTGACGGTGCGAGAGAGAGACAGGGTGCGAGAGAGAGTGTGACAGGGTGCGAGAGAGAGTGTGACAGGGTGCGAGAGAGAGTGTGACAGGGTGCGAGAGAGAGTGTGACAGGGTGCGAGAGAGAGTGTGACAGGGTGCGAGAGAGAGTGTGACAGGGTGAGAGAGAGAGAGAGTGTGTGACAGGGTGAGAGAGAGAGAGTGTGTGACAGGGTGAGAGAGAGAGAGTGTGTGACAGGGTGAGAGAGAGAGAGAGTGTGACAGGGTGAGAGAGAGAGAGTGCGTGACAGGGTGAGAGAGAGAGAGTGCGTAACAGGGTGCGAGAGAGAGAGAGTGACAGGGTGAGAAAGAGAGAGAGAGAATGTGACAGGGTGAGAAAGAGAGAGAGAGAATGTGACAGGGTGAGTGAGAGAGAGAGAGAGAGAGTGTGACAGGGTGAGAGAGAGAGAGAGAGAGAGAGAGTGACAGGGTGAGAGAGAGAGAGAGTGTGACAGGGTGAGAGAGAGAGAGAGTGTGACAGGGTGAGAGAGAGAGAGAGTGTGACAGGGTGAGAGAGAGAGAGAGTGTGACAGGGTGACAGGGTGAGAGAGTGAGAGAGAGTGTGACAGGGTGAGAGAGAGAGTGTGTGACAGGGTGACAGGGTGAGAGAGAGAGTGTGTGACAGGGTGACAGAGAGAGAGAGAGTGTGTGACAGGGTGACAGAGAGAGAGAGAGAGTGTGACAGGGTGACAGAGAGAGAGAGGGAGAGAGAGAGTGTGACAGGGTGAGAGGGAGAGAGAGAGTGTGACAGGGTGACAGAGAGAGAGTGTGACAGGGTGAGAGAGAGAGAGAGAGAGTGTGACAGGGTGAGAGAGAGTGTGACAGGGTGAGAGAGAGTGTGACAGGGTGAGAGAGAGTGTGACAGGGTGAGAGAGAGTGTGACAGGGTGAGAGAGTGTGTGACAGGGTGAGAGAGAGAGAGAGTGTGTGACAGGGTGAGAGAGAGAGAGTGTGTGACAGGGTGAGAGAGAGAGAGAGTGTGACAGGGTGAGAGAGAGAGAGAGTGTGACAGGGTGAGAGAGAGAGAGAGTGTGACAGGGTGAGAGAGAGAGAGAGAGTGTGACAGGGTGAGAGAGAGAGAGAGAGTGTGACAGGGTGAGAGAGAGAGAGAGAGTGTGACAGGGTGAGAGAGAGAGTGTGTGACAGGGTGAGAGAGAGAGAGAGAGTGTGACAGGGTGAGAGAGAGAGAGAGAGTGTGACAGGGTGACAGGGTGAGAGAGTGAGAGAGAGTGTGACAGGGTGAGAGAGAGAGTGTGTGACAGGGTGACAGAGAGAGAGAGTGTGTGACAGGGTGACAGAGAGAGAGAGAGAGAGTGTGACAGGGTGACAGGGTGAGAGAGTGAGAGAGAGTGTGACAGGGTGAGAGAGAGTGTGACAGGGTGAGAGAGAGTGTGACAGGGTGAGAGAGAGTGTGACAGGGTGAGAGAGAGTGTGACAGGGTGAGAGAGAGTGTGACAGGGTGAGAGAGAGAGAGAGTGTGTGACAGGGTGAGAGAGAGAGAGTGTGTGACAGGGTGAGAGAGAGAGAGAGTGTGACAGGGTGAGAGAGAGAGAGTGTGACAGGGTGAGAGAGAGAGAGAGAGTGTGACAGGGTGAGAGAGAGAGAGAGAGTGTGACAGGGTGAGAGAGAGAGAGAGTGTGACAGGGTGAGAGAGAGAGAGAGAGTGTGACAGGGTGAGAGAGAGAGAGAGAGTGTGACAGGGTGACAGGGTGAGAGAGTGAGAGAGAGTGTGACAGGGTGAGAGAGAGAGAGAGAGTGTGACAGGGTGAGAGAGAGAGAGTGTGTGACAGGGTGAGAGAGAGAGAGAGTGTGTGACAGGGTGAGAGAGAGAGAGAGAGTGTGACAGGGTGAGAGAGAGAGAGAGAGAGTGTGACAGGGTGACAGGGTGAGAGAGTGAGAGAGAGTGTGACAGGGTGAGAGAGAGAGTGTGTGACAGGGTGACAGAGAGAGAGAGAGAGAGAGTGTGACAGGGTGACAGAGAGAGAGAGAGAGAGAGAGTGTGACAGGGTGAGAGGGAGAGAGTGAGTGTGACAGGGTGACAGAGAGAGTGTGACAGGGTGAGAGAGAGAGAGAGAGAGTGTGACAGGGTGAGAGAGAGTGTGACAGGGTGAGAGAGAGTGTGACAGGGTGAGAGAGAGAGAAAGTGTGTGACAGGGTGAGAGAGAGAGAGAGTGTGACAGGGTGAGAGAGAGAGAGAGAGTGTGACAGGGTGAGAGAGAGAGAGAGAGTGTGACAGGGTGAGAGAGAGAGAGTGTGTGAGAGGGTGAGAGAGAGAGAGAGAGTGTGACAGGGTGAGAGAGAGAGAGAGAGTGTGACAGGGTGACAGGGTGAGAGAGTGAGAGAGAGTGTGACAGGGTGAGAGAGAGTGTGACAGGGTGAGAGAGAGTGTGACAGGGTGAGAGAGAGTGTGACAGGGTGAGAGAGAGTGTGACAGGGTGAGAGAGAGAGAGAGTGTGTGACAGGGTGAGAGAGAGAGAGTGTGTGACAGGGTGAGAGAGAGAGAGAGTGTGACAGGGTGAGAGAGAGAGAGAGTGTGACAGGGTGAGAGAGAGAGAGAGAGTGTGACAGGGTGAGAGAGAGAGAGAGAGTGTGACAGGGTGAGAGAGAGAGAGTGTGTGACAGGGTGAGAGAGAGAGAGAGAGTGTGACAGGGTGAGAGAGAGAGAGTGTGACAGGGTGAGAGAGAGAGAGAGAGTGTGACAGGGTGTGAGAGAGAGAGAGTGTGACAGGGTGTGAGAGAGAGAGAGTGTGACAGGGTGAGAGAGAGAGAGAGTGTGACAGGGTGAGAGAGGGAGTGTGTGACAGGGTGAGAGAGAGTGAGAGTGTGACAGGGTGAGAGAGGGAGTGTGTGACAGGGTGTGAGAGAGTGAGTGTGTGACAGGGTGAGAGAGAGAGAGTGTGACAGGGTGAGAGAGAGAGTGACAGGGTGAGAGAGAGAGAGAGAGTGTGACAGGGTGAGAGAGAGAGAGTGTGTGACAGGGTGAGAGAGAGAGAGAGAGTGTGACAGGGTGAGAGAGAGAGAGAGTGTGACAGGGTGAGAGAGGGAGTGTGTGACAGGGTGAGAGAGAGTGAGAGTGTGACAGGGTGAGAGAGGGAGTGTGTGACAGGGTGTGAGAGAGTGAGTGTGTGACAGGGTGTGAGAGAGTGAGTGTGTGACAGGGTGTGGGAGAGTGAGTGTGTGACAGGGTGTGAGAGAGTGAGTGTGTGACAGGGTGAGAGAGAGAGAGAGTGTGACAGGGTGAGAGAGAGAGAGTGACAGGGTGAGAGAGAGAGAGAGTGACAGGGTGAGAGAGAGAGAGTGTGTGACAGGGTGAGAGAGAGAGAGAGAGAGTGTGACAGGGTGAGAGAGAGAGAGAGAGAGAGTGTGACAGGGTGAGAGAGAGAGAGAGTGTGACAGGGTGAGAGAGAGAGAGAGAGTGTGACAGGGTGAGAGAGAGAGAGAGTGTGACAGGGTGAGAGAGAGAGAGAGAGTGTGACAGGGTGAGAGAGAGAGAGAGTGTGACAGGGTGAGAGAGGGAGTGTGTGACAGGGTGAGAGAGAGTGAGAGTGTGACCGGGTGAGAGAGGGTGTGTGTGACAGGGTGTGAGAGAGTGAGTGTGTGACAGGGTGAGAGAGAGAGAGAGTGTGACAGGGTGAGAGAGAGAGAGTGACAGGGTGAGAGAGAGAGAGTGTGTGACAGGCTGAGAGAGAGAGAGAGAGAGTGTGACAGGGTGAGAGAGAGAGAGAGTGTGACAGGGTGAGAGAGAGAGAGAGAGTGTGACAGGGTGAGAGAGAGAGAGAGTGTGACAGGGTGAGAGAGAGAGTGTGTGACTGGGTGAGAGAGAGAGAGTGTGACAGGGTGCGAGAGAGAGTGTGACAGGGTTCGAGAGAGAGAGTGACGGTGCGAGAGAGAGACAGGGTGCGAGAGAGAGTGTGACAGGGTGCGAGAGAGAGTGTGACAGGGTGCGAGAGAGAGTGTGACAGGGTGCGAGAGAGAGTGTGACAGGGTGCGAGAGAGAGTGTGACAGGGTGCGAGAGAGAGTGTGACAGGGTGAGAGAGAGAGAGAGTGTGTGACAGGGTGAGAGAGAGAGAGTGTGTGACAGGGTGAGAGAGAGAGAGAGTGTGACAGGGTGAGAGAGAGAGAGTGCGTGACAGGGTGAGAGAGAGAGAGTGCGTAACAGGGTGCGAGAGAGAGAGAGTGACAGGGTGAGAAAGAGAGAGAGAGAATGTGACAGGGTGAGAAAGAGAGAGAGAGAATGTGACAGGGTGAGTGAGAGAGAGAGAGAGAGAGTGTGACAGGGTGAGAGAGAGAGAGAGAGAGAGAGAGTGACAGGGTGAGAGAGAGAGAGAGTGTGACAGGGTGAGAGAGAGAGAGAGTGTGACAGGGTGAGAGAGAGAGAGAGTGTGACAGGGTGAGAGAGAGAGAGAGAGTGTGACAGGGTGACAGGGTGAGAGAGTGAGAGAGAGTGTGACAGGGTGAGAGAGAGAGTGTGTGACAGGGTGACAGGGTGAGAGAGAGAGTGTGTGACAGGGTGACAGAGAGAGAGAGAGTGTGTGACAGGGTGACAGAGAGAGAGAGAGAGTGTGACAGGGTGACAGAGAGAGAGAGGGAGAGAGAGAGTGTGACAGGGTGAGAGGGAGAGAGAGAGTGTGACAGGGTGACAGAGAGAGAGTGTGACAGGGTGAGAGAGAGAGAGAGAGAGTGTGACAGGGTGAGAGAGAGTGTGACAGGGTGAGAGAGAGTGTGACAGGGTGAGAGAGAGTGTGACAGGGTGAGAGAGAGTGTGACAGGGTGAGAGAGTGTGTGACAGGGTGAGAGAGAGAGAGAGTGTGTGACAGGGTGAGAGAGAGAGAGTGTGTGACAGGGTGAGAGAGAGAGAGAGTGTGACAGGGTGAGAGAGAGAGAGAGTGTGAGAGGGTGAGAGAGAGAGAGAGTGTGACAGGGTGAGAGAGAGAGAGAGAGTGTGACAGGGTGAGAGAGAGAGAGAGAGTGTGACAGGGTGAGAGAGAGAGAGTGTGTGACAGGGTGAGAGAGAGAGAGAGAGTGTGACAGGGTGAGAGAGAGAGAGAGAGAGTGTGACAGGGTGACAGGGTGAGAGAGTGAGAGAGAGTGTGACAGGGTGAGAGAGAGAGTGTGTGACAGGGTGACAGAGAGAGAGAGAGTGTGTGACAGGGTGACAGAGAGAGAGAGAGAGAGAGTGTGACAGGGTGACAGGGTGAGAGAGTGAGAGAGAGTGTGACAGGGTGAGAGAGTGAGAGAGAGTGTGACAGGGTGAGAGAGAGTGTGACAGGGTGAGAGAGAGTGTGACAGGGTGAGAGAGAGAGAGAGTGTGTGACAGGGTGAGAGAGAGAGAGTGTGTGACAGGGTGAGAGAGAGAGAGAGTGTGACAGGGTGAGAGAGAGAGAGAGTGTGACAGGGTGAGAGAGAGAGAGAGAGTGTGACAGGGTGAGAGAGAGAGAGAGAGTGTGACAGGGTGAGAGAGAGAGAGTGTGTGACAGGGTGAGAGAGAGAGAGAGAGTGTGACAGGGTGAGAGAGAGAGAGAGAGTGTGACAGGGTGACAGGGTGAGAGAGTGAGAGAGAGTGTGACAGGGTGAGAGAGAGAGAGAGAGTGTGACAGGGTGAGAGAGAGAGAGTGTGTGACAGGGTGAGAGAGAGAGAGAGTGTGTGACAGGGTGAGAGAGAGAGAGAGAGTGTGACAGGGTGAGAGAGAGAGAGAGAGAGTGTGACAGGGTGACAGGGTGAGAGAGTGAGAGAGAGTGTGACAGGGTGAGAGAGAGAGTGTGTGACAGGGTGACAGAGAGAGAGAGAGAGAGAGAGAGTGTGACAGGGTGACAGAGAGAGAGAGAGAGAGAGAGTGTGACAGGGTGAGAGGGAGAGAGTGAGTGTGACAGGGTGACAGAGAGAGAGTGTGACAGGGTGAGAGAGAGAGAGAGAGAGTGTGACAGGGTGAGAGAGAGTGTGACAGGGTGAGAGAGAGTGTGACAGGGTGAGAGAGAGAGAAAGTGTGTGACAGGGTGAGAGAGAGAGAGAGTGTGACAGGGTGAGAGAGAGAGAGAGAGTGTGACAGGGTGAGAGAGAGAGAGAGAGTGTGACAGGGTGAGAGAGAGAGAGTGTGTGAGAGGGTGAGAGAGAGAGAGAGAGTGTGACAGGGTGAGAGAGAGAGAGAGAGTGTGACAGGGTGACAGGGTGAGAGAGTGAGAGAGAGTGTGACAGGGTGAGAGAGAGAGTGTGTGACAGGGTGACAGAGAGAGAGAGAGTGTGTGACAGGGTGACAGAGAGAGAGAGAGAGAGAGTGTGACAGGGTGACAGAGAGAGAGAGAGAGAGAGAGTGTGACAGGGTGAGAGGGAGAGAGAGAGTGTGACAGGGTGACAGAGAGAGAGTGTGACAGGGTGAGAGAGAGAGAGAGAGTGTGACAGGGTGAGAGAGAGAGAGAGAGAGTGTGACAGGGTGAGAGAGAGTGTGACAGGGTAAGAGAGAGAGTGTGACAGGGTGAGAGAGAGTGTGACAGGGTGAGAGAGAGTGTGACAGGGTGAGAGAGAGAGAGAGAGTGTGTGACAGGGTGAGAGAGAGAGAGAGTGTGACAGGGTGAGAGAGAGAGAGAGAGTGTGACAGGGTGAGAGAGAGAGAGAGAGTGTGACAGGGTGAGAGAGAGAGAGAGAGTGTGACAGGGTGAGAGAGAGAGAGAGTGTGTGACAGGGTGAGAGAGAGAGAGTGAGTGACAGGATGAGAGAGAGAGAGTGAGTGACAGGGTGAGAGAGAGAGAGTGAGTGACAGGGTGAGAGAGAGAGAGTGTGTGACTGGGTGAGAGAGAGAGAGAGAGTGTGACGGTGCGAGAGAGAGTGTGACAGGGTGAGAGAGAGAGTGACAGGGTGAGAGAGTGTGACAGGGTGAGAAAGAGAGAGAGAGAATGTGAGAGGGTGAGTGAGAGAGAGAGAGAGAGTGTGACAGGGTGAGAGATAGTGTGACAGGGTGAGAGAGAGAGAGATTGTGTGACAGGGTGAGCGAGAGGGAGAGAGTGTGTGACAGGGTGAGAGAGAGAGAGTGTGACAGGGTGAGAGAGAGAGAGAGAGAGAGAGAGTGTGACAGGGTGAGAGAGAGAGAGAGAGTGTGACAGGGTGAGAGAGAGAGAGTGTGTGAGAGGGTGAGAGAGAGAGAGAGAGTGTGACAGGGTGAGAGGGAGAGAGAGAGTGTGACAGGGTGACAGAGAGAGAGTGTGACAGGGTGAGAGAGAGAGAGAGAGTGTGACAGGGTGAGAGAGAGAGAGAGAGAGTGTGACAGGGTGAGAGAGAGTGTGACAGGGTGAGAGAGAGTGTGACAGGGTGAGAGAGAGTGTGACAGGGTGAGAGAGAGAGAGAGAGAGTGTGTGACAGGGTGAGAGAGAGAGAGTGTGACAGGGTGAGAGAGAGAGAGAGTGTGACAGGGTGAGAGAGAGAGAGAGAGTGTGACAGGGTGAGAGAGAGAGAGAGTGTGTGACAGGGTGAGAGAGAGAGAGTGAGTGACAGGATGAGAGAGAGAGAGTGAGTGACAGGGTGAGAGAGAGAGAGTGAGTGACAGGGTGAGAGAGAGAGAGTGTGTGACTGGGTGAGAGAGAGAGAGAGTGTGACGGTGCGAGAGAGAGTGTGACAGGGTGAGAGAGAGAGTGACAGGGTGAGAGAGTGTGACAGGGTGAGAAAGAGAGAGAGAGAATGTGACAGGGTGAGTGAGAGAGAGAGAGAGAGTGTGACAGGGTGAGAGATAGTGTGACAGGGTGAGAGAGAGAGAGATTGTGTGACAGGGTGAGCGAGAGGGAGAGAGTGTGTGACAGGGTGAGAGAGAGAGAGAGTGTGACAGGGTGAGAGAGAGAGAGAGAGAGAGAGAGTGTGACAGGGTGAGAGAGAGAGAGAGAGTGTGACAGGGTGAGAGAGAGAGAGTGTGTGACAGGGTGAGAGAGAGAGAGAGAGTGTGACAGGGTGAGAGAGAGAGAGAGAGTGTGACAGGGTGACAGGGTGAGAGAGTGAGAGAGAGTGTGACAGGGTGAGAGAGAGAGTGTGTGACAGGGTGACAGAGAGAGAGAGAGTGTGTGACAGGGTGACAGAGAGAGAGAGAGAGAGAGTGTGACAGGGTGACAGGGTGAGAGAGTGAGAGAGAGTGTGACAGGGTGAGAGAGAGTGTGACAGGGTGAGAGAGAGTGTGACAGGGTGAGAGAGAGTGTGACAGGGTGAGAGAGAGAGAGAGTGTGTGACAGGGTGAGAGAGAGAGAGTGTGTGACAGGGTGAGAGAGAGAGAGAGTGTGACAGGGTGAGAGAGAGAGAGAGTGTGACAGGGTGAGAGAGAGAGAGAGTGTGACAGGGTGAGAGAGAGAGAGAGAGTGTGACAGGGTGAGAGAGAGAGAGAGAGTGTGACAGGGTGAGAGAGAGAGAGTGTGTGACAGGGTGAGAGAGAGAGAGAGAGTGTGACAGGGTGAGAGAGAGAGAGAGAGTGTGACAGGGTGACAGGGTGAGAGAGTGAGAGAGAGTGTGACAGGGTGAGAGAGAGAGAGAGAGTGTGACAGGGTGAGAGAGAGAGAGTGTGTGACAGGGTGAGAGAGAGAGAGAGAGTGTGACAGGGTGAGAGAGAGAGAGAGAGTGTGACAGGGTGACAGGGTGAGAGAGTGAGAGAGAGTGTGACAGGGTGAGAGAGAGAGTGTGTGACAGGGTGACAGAGAGAGAGAGAGTGTGTGACAGGGTGACAGAGAGAGAGAGAGAGTGTGACAGGGTGACAGAGAGAGAGAGAGAGAGAGTGTGACAGGGTGAGAGGGAGAGAGAGAGTGTGACAGGGTGACAGAGAGAGAGTGTGACAGGGTGAGAGAGAGAGAGAGAGAGTGTGACAGGGTGAGAGAGAGTGTGACAGGGTGAGAGAGAGTGTGACAGGGTGAGAGAGAGAGAAAGTGTGTGACAGGGTGAGAGAGAGAGAGAGTGTGACAGGGTGAGAGAGAGAGAGAGAGTGTGACAGGGTGAGAGAGAGAGAGAGAGTGTGACAGGGTGAGAGAGAGAGAGTGTGTGACAGGGTGAGAGAGAGAGAGTGTGTGACAGGGTGAGAGAGAGAGAGAGTGTGTGACAGGGTGAGAGAGAGAGAGAGAGAGTGTGACAGGGTGAGAGAGAGAGAGAGAGTGTGACAGGGTGACAGGGTGAGAGAGTGAGAGAGAGTGTGACAGGGTGAGAGAGAGAGTGTGTGACAGGGTGACAGAGAGAGAGAGAGTGTGTGACAGGGTGACAGAGAGAGAGAGAGAGAGAGTGTGACAGGGTGACAGAGAGAGAGAGAGAGAGAGAGTGTGACAGGGTGAGAGGGAGAGAGAGAGTGTGACAGGGTGACAGAGAGAGAGTGTGACAGGGTGAGAGAGAGAGAGAGAGAGTGTGACAGGGTGAGAGAGAGAGAGAGAGTGTGACAGGGTGAGAGAGAGTGTGACAGGGTGAGAGAGAGTGTGACAGGGTGAGAGAGAGAGAGAGTGTGTGACAGGGTGAGAGAGAGAGAGAGTGTGACAGGGTGAGAGAGAGAGAGAGAGTGTGACAGGGTGAGAGAGAGAGAGAGAGTGTGACAGGGTGAGAGAGAGAGAGAGTGTGTGACAGGGTGAGAGAGAGAGAGAGTGTGTGACAGGGTGAGAGAGAGAGAGTGAGTGACAGGGTGAGAGAGAGAGAGTGAGTGACAGGGTGAGAGAGAGAGAGTGAGTGACAGGGTGAGAGAGAGAGAGTGAGTGACAGGGTGAGAGAGAGAGAGAGTGTGACGGTGCGAGAGAGAGTGTGACGGTGCGAGAGAGAGTGTGACAGGGTGAGAGAGAGAGTGACAGGGTGAGAGAGTGTGACAGGGTGAGAAAGAGAGAGAGAGAATGTGACAGGGTGAGTGAGAGAGAGAGAGAGAGTGTGACAGGGTGAGAGATAGTGTGACAGGGTGAGAGAGAGAGAGATTGTGTGACAGGGTGAGCGAGAGGGAGAGAGTGTGTGACAGGGTGAGAGAGAGAGAGAGTGTGACAGGGTGAGACAGAGAGAGAGTGTGACAGGGTGAGAGAGAGAGAGAGTGTGACAGGGTGAGAGAGAGAGAGAGTGTGACAGGGTGAGAGAGAGAGAGAGAGTGTGACAGGGTGAGAGAGAGAGAGAGTGTGACAGGGTGAGAGAGAGAGAGTGTGACAGGGTGAGAGAGAGAGAGAGTGTGACAGGGTGAGAGAGAGAGAGAGTGTGACAGGGTGAGAGAGAGAGAGAGTGTGACAGGGTGAGAGAGAGAGAGAGTGTGACAGGGTGAGAGAGAGAGAGAGTGTGACAGGGTGAGAGAGAGAGAGAGAGAGTGTGACAGGGTGAGAGAGAGAGTGTGACAGGGTGAGAGAGAGAGTGTGTGTGACAGGGTGAGAGAGAGAGAGTGTGACAGGGTGAGAGAGAGAGAGAGTGTGACAGGGTGAGAGAGAGAGTGTGACAGGGAGAGAGAGAGAGAGAGAGTGTGACAGGGAGAGAGTGAGAGAGAGAGAGTGTGACAGGGTGAGAGTGTGTGTGACAGGGTGAGAGAGTGTGTGTGACAGGGTGAGAGAGAGAGTGTGTGTGACAGGGTGAGAGAGAGAGTGTGTGTGACAGGGTGAGAGAGAGAGAGAGAGAGTGTGTGACAGGGTGAGAGAGAGAGAGAGAGTGTGTGACAGCGGGAGAGAGTGAGTGTGTGAGAGAGAGAGTGTGTGACAGCGGGAGAGTGTGAGTGTGTGAGAGAGAGAGTGTGTGACAGCTTGAGAGAGAGTGTGTGACAGCGTGAGGGAGAGAGAGTGTGTGACAGCGTGAGGGAGAGAGAGTGTGTGACAGCGTGAGAGAGAGAGAGTGTGTGACAGCGTGAGAGAGAGAGAGTGTGTGACAGCGTGGGAGGGGGAGAGTGTGTGACAGCGTGGGAGGGGGAGAGTGTGTGACAGCATGGGAGAGAGAGTGTTTGACAGCGTGAGAGAGAGAGTGTGTGAGAGAGAGAGTGTGTGAGAGAGAGAGTGTGTGACAGCGTGAGAGAGAGTGTGTGTGACAGCGTGAGAGAGAGAGTGTGTGACAGCGTGAGAGAGAGAGTGTGTGACAGCATGAGAGAGAGAGTGTGTGACAGCATGAGAGAGAGAGTGTGTGACAGCGTGAGAGAGAGTGTGTGTGACAGCGTGAGAGAGAGTGTGTGACAGCGTGAGAGAGAGTGTGTGACAGCGTGAGAGAGAGTGTGTGACAGCGTGAGAGAGAGAGTGTGTGACAGCGTGAGAGAGAGAGAGTGTGTGACAGCGGGAGAGAGAGAGTGTGTGACAGCGGGAGAGAGTGAGTGTGTGAGAGAGAGTGTGTGACAGCGTGAGAGAGAGAGAGTGGGTGACAGCGTGAGAGAGAGAGAGTGTGTGACAGCGTGAGAGAGAGAGAGTGTGTGACAGCGTGAGAGAGAGAGAGAATGTGTGACAGCGTGAGGGAGAGAGAGTGTGTGACAGCGTGAGAGAGAGAGAGAGTGTGTGACAGCGTGAGAGAGAGAGAGTGTGTGACAGCGTGAGAGAGAGAGAGTGTGTGACAGCGTGAGAGAGAGAGAGTGTGTGACAGCGTGAGAGAGAGAGAGTGTGTGACAGCGTGAGAGAGAGAGAGAGTGTGTGACAGCGTGAGAGAGAGAGAGTGTGACAGCGCGAGAGAGAGAGTATGTGACAGCGTGAGAGAGAGAGAGAGTGTGTGACAGCGTGAGGGAGAGAGAGTGTGTGACAGCGTGAGGGAGAGAGAGTGTGACAGCGTGAGGGAGAGAGAGTGTGTGACAGCGTGAGAGAGAGAGAGTGTGACAGCGTGAGAGAGAGAGAGTGTGACAGCGTGAGAGAGAGAGAGAGTGCGACAGCGTGAGAGAGAGAGAGTGTGTGTGACAGGGTGAGAGAGAGTGTGTGTGACAGGGTGAGAGAGAGAGTGTGTGACAGGGTGAGAGAGAGAGTGTGTGACAGGGTGAGAGAGAGAGTGTGTGTGACAGGGTGAGAGAGAGTGTGTGTGTGACAGGGTGCGAGAGAGAGAGTGAGTGACAGGGTGAGAGAGAGAGAGTGTGTGACAGGGTGAGAGAGAGAGAGTGTGTGACAGGGTGAGAGAGAGAGAGTGAGTGACAGGGTGCGAGAGAGAGTGAGTGACAGGGTGAGAGAGAGAGAGTGTGACTGGGTGAGAGAGAGAGAGTGAGTGACAGGGTGAGAGAGAGAGAGTGAGTGACTGGGTGAGAGAGAGAGAGTGAGTGACAGGGTGAGAGAGAGAGAGTGAGTGACAGGGTGAGAGAGAGAGAGTGAGTGACAGGGTGAGAGAGAGAGAGTGAGTGACAGGGTGAGAGAGAGAGAGTGAGTGACAGGGTGAGAGAGAGAGAGTGAGTGACAGGGTGAGAGAGAGAGAGTGAGTGACAGGGTGAGAGAGAGAGAGTGAGTGACAGGGTGAGAGAGAGAGAGTGAGTGACAGGGTGAGAGAGAGAGAGAGTGAGTGACAGGGTGAGAGAGAGAGAGTGAGTGACAGGGTGAGAGAGAGAGAGTGAGTGACAGGGTGAGAGAGAGAGAGTGAGTGACAGGGAGAGAGAGAGAGAGTGAGTGACAGGGTGAGAGAGAGAGAGTGAGTGACAGGGTGAGAGAGAGAGAGTGAGTGACAGGGTGAGAGAGAGAGAGTGAGTGAAAGGGTGAGAGAGAGAGAGTGAGTGACAGGGTGAGAGAGAGAGTGTGTGACTGGGTGAGAGAGAGAGAGTGTGACAGGGTGCGAGAGAGAGTGTGACAGGGTTCGAGAGAGAGAGTGACGGTGCGAGAGAGAGACAGGGTGCGAGAGAGAGTGTGACAGGGTGCGAGAGAGAGTGTGACAGGGTGCGAGAGAGAGTGTGACAGGGTGCGAGAGAGAGTGTGACAGGGTGCGAGAGAGAGTGTGACAGGGTGAGAGAGAGAGTGTGACAGGGTGAGAGAGAGAGTGTGACAGGGTGAGAGAGAGAGTGACAGGGTGAGAAAGAGAGAGAGAGAATGTGACAGGGTGAGTGAGCGTGTGACAGGGTGAGAGAGAGTGTGACAGGGTGAGAGAGAGAGAGAGAGAGTGTGTGACAGGGTGAGCGAGAGGGAGAGAGTGTGTGACAGGGTGAGAGAGAGAGAGTGTGACAGGGTGAGAGAGAGTGTGACAGGGTGAGAGAGAGTGTGACAGGGTGAGAGAGAGTGTGACAGGGTGAGGGAGAGAGAGTGTGACAGGGTGAGGGAGAGAGAGTGTGACAGGGTGAGGGAGAGAGAGTGTGACAGGGTGAGGGAGAGAGAGTGTGACAGGGTGAGAGAGAGAGAGTGTGACAGGGTGTGAGAGAGAGAGAGTGTGACAGGGTGAGAGAGAGAGAGTGCGTGACAGGGTGAGAGAGAGAGAGTGCGTGACAGGGTGAGAGAGAGAGAGTGCGTAACAGGGTGCGAGAGAGAGAGAGTGACAGGGCGAGAAAGAGAGAGAGAGAATGTGACAGGGTGAGAAAGAGAGAGAGAGAAAGTGACAGGGTGAGTGAGAGAGAGAGAGAGAGAGTGTGACAGGGTGAGAGAGAGAGAGTGTGTGACAGCGTGAGGGAGAGAGAGTGTGTGACAGCGTGAGAGAGAGAGAGTGTGTGACAGCGTGAGAGAGAGAGAGTGTGTGACAGCGTGAGAGAGAGAGAGTGTGTGACAGCGTGAGAGAGAGAGAGTGTGTGACAGCGTGGGAGGGGGAGAGTGTGTGACAGCGTGGGAGGGGGAGAGTGTGTGACAGCATGGGAGAGAGAGTGTTTGACAGCGTGAGAGAGAGAGTGTGTGAGAGAGAGAGTGTGTGAGAGAGAGAGTGTGTGACAGCGTGAGAGAGAGTGTGTGTGACAGCGTGAGAGAGAGAGTGTGTGACAGCGTGAGAGAGAGAGTGTGTGACAGCATGAGAGAGAGAGTGTGTGACAGCATGAGAGAGAGAGTGTGTGACAGCGTGAGAGAGAGTGTGTGTGACAGCGTGAGAGAGAGTGTGTGACAGCGTGAGAGAGAGTGTGTGACAGCGTGAGAGAGAGTGTGTGACAGCGTGAGAGAGAGAGTGTGTGACAGCGTGAGAGAGAGAGAGTGTGTGACAGCGGGAGAGAGAGAGTGTGTGACAGCGGGAGAGAGTGAGTGTGTGAGAGAGAGTGTGTGACAGCGTGAGAGAGAGAGAGTGGGTGACAGCGTGAGAGAGAGAGAGTGTGTGACAGCGTGAGAGAGAGAGAGTGTGTGACAGCGTGAGAGAGAGAGAGAATGTGTGACAGCGTGAGGGAGAGAGAGTGTGTGACAGCGTGAGAGAGAGAGAGAGTGTGTGACAGCGTGAGAGAGAGAGAGTGTGTGACAGCGTGAGAGAGAGAGAGTGTGTGACAGCGTGAGAGAGAGAGAGTGTGTGACAGCGTGAGAGAGAGAGAGTGTGTGACAGCGTGAGAGAGAGAGAGAGTGTGTGACAGCGTGAGAGAGAGAGAGTGTGACAGCACGAGAGAGAGAGTATGTGACAGCGTGAGAGAGAGAGAGAGTGTGTGACAGCGTGAGGGAGAGAGAGTGTGTGACAGCGTGAGGGAGAGAGAGTGTGACAGCGTGAGGGAGAGAGAGTGTGTGACAGCGTGAGAGAGAGAGAGTGTGACAGCGTGAGAGAGAGAGAGTGTGACAGCGTGAGAGAGAGAGAGAGTGCGACAGCGTGAGAGAGAGAGAGTGTGTGTGACAGGGTGAGAGAGAGTGTGTGTGACAGGGTGAGAGAGAGAGTGTGTGACAGGGTGAGAGAGAGAGTGTGTGACAGGGTGAGAGAGAGAGTGTGTGTGACAGGGTGAGAGAGAGTGTGTGTGTGACAGGGTGCGAGAGAGAGAGTGAGTGACAGGGTGAGAGAGAGAGAGTGTGTGACAGGGTGAGAGAGAGAGAGTGTGTGACAGGGTGAGAGAGAGAGAGTGAGTGACAGGGTGCGAGAGAGAGTGAGTGACAGGGTGAGAGAGAGAGAGAGTGTGACTGGGTGAGAGAGAGAGAGTGAGTGACAGGGTGAGAGAGAGAGAGTGAGTGACTGGGTGAGAGAGAGAGAGTGAGTGACAGGGTGAGAGAGAGAGAGTGAGTGACAGGGTGAGAGAGAGAGAGTGAGTGACAGGGTGAGAGAGAGAGAGTGAGTGACAGGGTGAGAGAGAGAGAGTGAGTGACAGGGTGAGAGAGAGAGAGTGAGTGACAGGGTGAGAGAGAGAGAGTGAGTGACAGGGTGAGAGAGAGAGAGTGAGTGACAGGGTGAGAGAGAGAGAGTGAGTGACAGGGTGAGAGAGAGAGAGTGAGTGACAGGGTGAGAGAGAGAGAGTGAGTGACAGGGTGAGAGAGAGAGAGTGAGTGACAGGGTGAGAGAGAGAGAGTGAGTGACAGGGTGAGAGAGAGAGAGTGAGTGACAGGGTGAGAGAGAGAGAGTGAGTGACAGGGTGAGAGAGAGAGAGTGAGTGACAGGGTGAGAGAGAGAGAGTGAGTGAAAGGGTGAGAGAGAGAGAGTGAGTGACAGGGTGAGAGAGAGAGTGTGTGACTGGGTGAGAGAGAGAGAGTGTGACAGGGTGCGAGAGAGAGTGTGACAGGGTTCGAGAGAGAGAGTGACGGTGCGAGAGAGAGACAGGGTGCGAGAGAGAGTGTGACAGGGTGCGAGAGAGTGTGTGACAGGGTGCGAGAGAGAGTGTGACAGGGTGCGAGAGAGAGTGTGACAGGGTGCGAGAGAGAGTGTGACAGGGTGAGAGAGAGAGTGTGACAGGGTGAGAGAGAGAGTGTGACAGGGTGAGAGAGAGAGTGACAGGGTGAGAAAGAGAGAGAGAGAATGTGACAGGGTGAGTGAGCGTGTGACAGGGTGAGAGAGAGTGTGACAGGGTGAGAGAGAGAGAGAGAGAGTGTGTGACAGGGTGAGCGAGAGGGAGAGAGTGTGTGACAGGGTGAGAGAGAGAGAGTGTGACAGGGTGAGAGAGAGTGTGACAGGGTGAGAGAGAGTGTGACAGGGTGAGAGAGAGTGTGACAGGGTGAGGGAGAGAGAGTGTGACAGGGTGAGGGAGAGAGAGTGTGACAGGGTGAGGGAGAGAGAGTGTGACAGGGTGAGAGAGAGAGAGTGTGACAGGGTGTGAGAGAGAGAGAGTGTGACAGGGTGAGAGAGAGAGAGTGCGTGACAGGGTGAGAGAGAGAGAGTGCGTAACAGGGTGCGAGAGAGAGAGAGTGACAGGGCGAGAAAGAGAGAGAGAGAATGTGACAGGGTGAGAAAGAGAGAGAGAGAAAGTGACAGGGTGAGTGAGAGAGAGAGAGAGAGAGTGTGACAGGGTGAGAGAGAGAGAGAGAGTGTGACAGGGTGAGAGAGAGAGAGAGTGTGACAGGGTGAGAGAGAGAGAGAGTGTGTGACAGGGTGAGAGAGAGAGAGAGAGTGTGACAGGGTGACAGGGTGAGAGAGTGAGAGAGAGTGTGACAGGGTGAGAGAGAGAGTGTGTGACAGGGTGACAGAGAGAGAGAGAGTGTGTGACAGGGTGACAGAGAGAGAGAGAGAGAGTGTGACAGGGTGACAGAGAGAGAGAGAGAGAGAGAGTGTGACAGGGTGAGAGGGAGAGAGAGAGTGTGACAGGGTGACAGAGAGAAAGTGTGACAGGGTGAGAGGGAGAGAGAGAGAGTGTGACAGGGTGAGAGAGAGTGTGACAGGGTGAGAGAGAGTGTGACAGGGTGAGAGAGAGTGTGACAGGGTGAGAGAGAGAGAGAGTGTGACAGGGTGAGAGAGAGAGAGAGAGTGTGACAGGGTGAGAGAGAGAGAGAGAGTGTGACAGGGTGAGAGAGAGAGAGAGAGTGTGACAGGGTGAGAGAGAGAGAGAGAGTGTGACAGGGTGAGAGAGAGAGAGTGTGTGACAGGGTGAGAGAGAGAGAGAGAGTGTGACAGGGTGAGAGAGAGAGAGAGAGTGTGACAGGGTGACAGGGTGAGAGAGTGAGAGAGAGTGTGACAGGGTGAGAGAGAGAGTGTGTGACAGGGTGACAGAGAGAGAGAGAGTGTGTGACAGGGTGACAGAGAGAGAGAGAGAGAGAGTGTGACAGGGTGACAGAGAGAGAGAGAGAGAGAGAGTGTGACAGGGTGAGAGGGAGAGAGAGAGTGTGACAGGGTGACAGAGAGAGAGTGTGACAGGGTGAGAGAGAGAGAGAGAGAGTGTGACAGGGTGAGAGAGAGTGTGACAGGGTGAGAGAGAGTGTGACAGGGTGAGAGAGAGTGTGACAGGGTGAGAGAGAGAGAGAGTGTGTGACAGGGTGAGAGAGAGAGAGAGTGTGACAGGGTGAGAGAGAGAGAGAGAGTGTGACAGGGTGAGAGAGAGAGAGAGAGTGTGACAGGGTGAGAGAGAGAGAGAATGTGACAGGGTGAGAGAGAGAGAGAGAGTGTGACAGGGTGAGAGAGAGAGTGTGACAGGGTGAGAGAGAGAGAGAGAGTGTGACAGGGTGAGAGAGAGAGAGTGTGTGACAGGGTGAGAGAGAGAGAGAGAGTGTGACAGGGTGAGAGAGAGAGAGAGAGTGTGACAGGGTGACAGGGTGAGAGAGTGAGAGAGAGTGTGACAGGGTGAGAGAGAGAGTGTGTGACAGGGTGACAGAGAGAGAGAGAGTGTGTGACAGGGTGACAGAGAGAGAGAGAGAGAGAGTGTGACAGGGTGACAGAGAGAGAGAGAGAGAGAGAGTGTGACAGGGTGAGAGGGAGAGAGAGAGTGTGACAGGGTGACAGAGAGAGAGTGTGACAGGGTGAGAGAGAGAGAGAGAGAGTGTGACAGGGTGAGAGAGAGTGTGACAGGGTGAGAGAGAGTGTGACAGGGTGAGAGAGAGAGAGAGTGTGTGACAGGGTGAGAGAGAGAGAGAGTGTGACAGGGTGAGAGAGAGAGAGAGAGTGTGACAGGGTGAGAGAGAGAGAGAGAGTGTGACAGGGTGAGAGAGAGAGAGAGAGTGTGACAGGGTGAGAGAGAGAGAGAGTGTGTGTCAGGGTGAGAGAGAGAGAGTGAGTGACAGGATGAGAGAGAGAGAGTGAGTGACAGGGTGAGAGAGAGAGAGTGAGTGACAGGGTGAGAGAGAGAGAGTGTGTGACTGGGTGAGAGAGAGAGAGAGTGTGACGGTGCGAGAGAGAGTGTGACGGTGCGAGAGAGAGACGGTGAGAGAGAGAGTGTGACAGGGTGAGAGAGAGAGTGACAGGGTGAGAGAGTGTGACAGGGTGAGAAAGAGAGAGAGAATGTGACAGGGTGAGTGAGAGAGAGAGAGAGAGTGTGACAGGGTGAGAGATAGTGTGACAGGGTGAGAGAGAGAGAGATTGTGTGACAGGGTGAGCGAGAGGGAGAGAGTGTGTGACAGGGTGAGAGAGAGAGAGAGTGTGACAGTGTGAGAGAGAGTGTGACAGGGTGAGTGAGACAGAGAGAGAGTGTGACAGGGTGAGACAGAGAGAGAGTGTGACAGGGTGAGAGAGAGAGAGTGTGTGACAGGGTGAGCGAGAGGGAGAGAGTGTGTGATAGGGTGAGAGACAGAGAGAGAGAGAGAGTGTGACAGGATGAGAGAGAGTCTGACAGGGTGAGAGAGAGTGTGACAGGGTGAGAGAGAGAGTGTGTGACAGGGTGAGAGAGAGTGTGTGTGACAGGGTGAGAGAGAGTGTGTGTGACAGGGTGAGAGAGAGTGTGTGTGACAGGGTGAGAGAGAGTGTGTGTGACAGGGTGAGAGAGAGTGTGTGTGACAGGGTGGGAGAGAGAGAGTGCGTGACAGGGTGAGAGAGAGAGAGTGCGTAACAGGGTTCGAGAGAGAGAGAGAGTGACAGGGTGAGAAAGAGAGAGAGAGAATGTGACAGGGTGAGAAAGAGAGAGAGAGAATGTGACAGGGTGAGTGAGAGAGAGAGAGAACGTGGCTGGGTGAGTGAGAGAGAGAGAGTGTGACAGGGTGACAGAGAGAGAGAGAGAGTGTGACAGGGTGACAGAGAGAGAGAGTGTGACAGGGTGAGAGAGAGAGTGTGTGACAGGATGAGAGAGAGAGTGTGTGACAGGATGAGAGAGAGTGTGTGTGACAGGGTGAGAGAGTGTGTGTGTGACAGGGTGAGAGAGTGTGTGACAGGGTGAGAGAGAGAGTGTGTGACAGGGTGAGAGAGAGAGTGTGTGACAGGGTGAGAGAGAGTGTGTGACAGGGTGAGAGAGAGAGTGTGTGACAGGGTGAGAGAGAGAGTGTGTGACAGGGTGAGAGAGAGAGTGTGTGACAGGGTGAGAGAGAGAGTGTGTGACAGGGTGAGAGAGAGAGTGTGTGACAGGGTGAGAGAGAGAGAGTGTGTGACAGGGTGAGAGAGAGAGTGTGTGACAGGGTGAGAGAGAGAGTGTGTGACAGGGTGAGAGAGAGAGTGTGTGACAGGGTGAGAGAGAGAGTGTGTGACAGGGTGAGAGAGAGAGTGTGTGACAGGGTGACAGAGAGAGAGAGCGTGTGTGACAGGGTGACAGAGAGAGAGAGAGAGAGAGAGTGTGACAGGGTGACAGAGAGAGAGAGAGAGAGAGAGTGTGACAGGGTGAGAGGGAGAGAGAGAGTGTGACAGGGTGAAAGAGAGAGAGTGTGACAGGGTGAGAGAGAGAGAGAGAGAGTGTGACAGGGTGAGAGAGAGTGTGACAGGGTGAGAGAGAGTGTGACAGGGTGAGAGAGAGTGTGACAGGGTGAGAGAGAGAGAGAGTGTGTGACAGGGTGAGAGAGAGAGAGAGAGTGTGACAGGGTGAGAGAGAGAGAGAGAGTGTGACAGGGTGAGAGAGAGAGAGAGAGTGTGACAGGGTGAGAGAGAGAGAGAGTGTGTGACAGGGTGAGAGAGAGAGAGTGAGTGACAGGGTGAGAGAGAGAGAGTGAGTGACAGGGTGAGAGAGAGAGAGTGAGTGACAGGGTGAGAGAGAGAGAGTGTGTGACTGGGTGAGAGAGAGAGAGAGTGTGACGGTGCGAGAGAGAGTGTGACGGTGCGAGAGAGAGACGGTGAGAGAGAGAGTGTGACAGGGTGAGAGAGAGAGTGACAGGGTGAGAGAGTGTGACAGGGTGAGAAAGAGAGAGAGAGAATGTGAGAGGGTGAGTGAGAGAGAGAGAGAGAGTGTGACAGGGTGAGAGATAGTGTGACAGGGTGAGAGAGAGAGAGATTGTGTGACAGGGTGAGCGAGAGGGAGAGAGTGTGTGACAGGGTGAGAGAGAGAGAGAGTGTGACAGGGTGAGAGAGAGTGTGACAGGGTGAGAGAGAGTGTGACAGGGTGAGTGAGACAGAGAGAGAGTGTGACAGGGTGAGACAGAGAGAGAGTGTGACAGGGTGAGAGAGAGAGAGAGTGTGTGACAAGGTGAGCGAGAGGGAGAGAGTGTGTGATAGGGTGAGAGACAGAGAGAGAGAGAGAGAGTGTGACAGGATGAGAGAGAGTGTGACAGGATGAGAGAGAGTCTGACAGGGTGAGAGAGAGTGTGACAGGGTGAGAGAGAGAGTGTGTGACAGGGTGAGAGAGAGTGTGTGTGACAGGGTGAGAGAGAGTGTGTGTGACAGGGTGAGAGAGAGTGTGTGTGACAGGGTGGGAGAGAGAGAGTGCGTGACAGGGTGAGAGAGAGAGAGTGCGTAACAGGGTGCGAGAGAGAGAGAGAGTGACAGGGTGAAAAGAGAGAGAGAGAATGTGACAGGGTGAGAAAGAGAGAGAGAGAATGTGACAGGGTGAGTGAGAGAGAGAGAGAATGTGACTGGGTGAGTGAGAGAGAGAGAGTGTGACAGGGTGACAGAGAGAGAGAGAGAGTGTGACAGGGTGACAGAGAGAGAGTGTGTGTCAGGGTGAGAGAGAGAGTGTGTGACAGGATGAGAGAGAGAGTGTGTGACAGGATGAGTGAGTGTGTGTGACAGGGTGAGAGAGTGTGTGTGTGACAGGGTGAGAGAGTGTGTGACAGGGTGAGAGAGAGAGTGTGTGACAGGGTGAGAGAGAGAGAGTGCGTAACAGGGTGCGAGAGAGAGAGAGAGTGACAGGGTGAAAAGAGAGAGAGAGAATGTGACAGGGTGAGAAAGAGAGAGAGAGAATGTGACAGGGTGAGTGAGAGAGAGAGAGAATGTGACTGGGTGAGTGAGAGAGAGAGAGTGTGACAGGGTGACAGAGAGAGAGAGAGAGTGTGACAGGGTGACAGAGAGAGAGAGTGTGTCAGGGTGAGAGAGAGAGTGTGTGACAGGATGAGAGAGAGAGTGTGTGACAGGATGAGTGAGTGTGTGTGACAGGGTGAGAGAGTGTGTGTGTGACAGGGTGAGAGAGTGTGTGACAGGGTGAGAGAGAGAGTGTGTGACAGGGTGAGAGAGAGAGTGTGTGACAGGGTGAGAGAGAGAGTGTGTGACAGGGTGAGAGAGAGAGTGTGTGACAGGGTGAGAGAGAGAGTGTGTGACAGGGTGAGAGAGAGAGTGTGTGACAGGGTGAGAGAGAGAGTGTGTGACAGGGTGAGAGAGAGAGTGTGTGACAGGGTGAGAGAGAGAGGAGTGTGTGACAGGGTGAGAGAGAGAGGAGTGTGTGACAGGGTGAGAGAGAGTGTGTGTGACAGGGTGAGAGAGAGAGTGTGTGACAGGGTGAGAGAGAGAGTGTGTGACAGGGTGAGAGAGAGTGTGTGACAGGGTGAGAGAGAGAGTGTGTGACAGGGTGAGAGAGAGAGTGTGTGACAGGGTGAGAGAGAGAGTGTGTGACAGGGTGAGAGAGAGAGTGTGTGACAGGGTGAGAGAGTGAGTGTGTGACAGGGTGAGAGAGAGAGTGTGTGACAGGGTGAGAGAGAGAGTGTGTGACAGGGTGAGAGAGAGAGTGTGTGACAGGGTGAGAGAGAGAGTGTGTGACAGGGTGAGAGAGAGAGTGTGTGACAGGGTGAGAGAGAGAGTGTGTGACAGGGTGAGAGAGAGAGTGTGTGACAGGGTGAGAGAGAGAGTGTGTGACAGGGTGAGACAGAGAGAGAGTGTGACAGGGTGAGAGAGAGAGAGTGTGTGACAGGGTGAGCGAGAGGGAGAGAGTGTGTGATAGGGTGAGAGACAGAGAGAGAGAGAGAGTGTGACAGGATGAGAGAGAGTCTGACAGGGTGAGAGAGAGTGTGACAGGGTGAGAGAGAAAGTGTGTGACAGGGTGAGAGAGAGTGTGTGTGACAGGGTGAGAGAGAGTGTGTGTGACAGGGTGAGAGAGAGTGTGTGTGACAGGGTGAGAGAGAGTGTGTTGTGACAGGGTGAGAGAGAGAGTGTGTGACAGGGTGAGAGAGAGAGTGTGTGACAGGGTGAGAGAGAGAGTGTGTGACAGGGTGAGAGAGAGAGTGTGTGACAGGGTGAGAGAGAGAGTGTGTGACAGGGTGAGAGAGAGAGTGTGTGACAGGGTGAGAGAGAGAGGAGTGTGTGACAGGGTGAGAGAGAGAGGAGTGTGTGACAGTGTGAGAGAGAGTGTGTGTGACAGGGTGAGAGAGAGAGTGTGTGACAGGGTGAGAGAGAGAGTGTGTGACAGGGTGAGAGAGAGTGTGTGACAGGGTGAGAGAGAGAGTGTGTGACAGGGTGAGAGAGAGAGTGTGTGACAGGGTGAGAAAGAGAGTGTGTGACAGGGTGAGAGAGAGAGTGTGTGACAGGGTGAGAGAGAGAGTGTGTGACAGGGTGAGAGAGAGAGTGTGTGACAGGGTGAGAGAGTGAGTGTGTGACAGGGTGAGAGAGAGAGTGTGTGACAGGGTGAGAGAGAGAGTGTGTGACAGGGTGAGAGAGAGAGTGTGTGACAGGGTGAGAGAGAGAGTGTGTGACAGGGTGACAGAGAGAGTGTGTGACAGGGTGACAGAGAGAGTGTGTGACAGGGTGACAGAGAGAGTGTGTGACAGGGTGACAGAGAGAGTGTGTGACAGGGTGAGAGAGAGAGTGTGTGACAGGGTGAGAGAGAGAGTGTGTGACAGGGTGAGAGAGAGAGTGTGTGACAGGGTGAGAGAGAGAGTGTGTGACAGGGTGAGAGAGAGAGTGTGTGACAGGGTGAGAGAGAGAGTGTGTGACAGGGTGAGAGAGAGAGTGTGTGACAGGGTGAGAGAGAGAGTGTGTGACAGGGTGAGAGAGAGAGTGTGTGACAGGGTGAGAGAGAGAGTGTGTGACAGTGTTAGAGAGAAAGTGTGTGACAGCATGCGAGAGAAAGTGTGTGACAGCGTGAGAGAGAGAGTGTGTGACTGGGTGAGAGAGAGAGAGAGTGTGTGACTGGGTGAGAGAGAGAGAGAGTGTGTGACTGGGTGAGAGAGAGAGAGAGTGTGTGACTGGGTGAGAGAGAGAGAGAGTGTGTGACTGGGTGAGAGAGAGAGAGAGTGTGTGACAGGTTGAGAGAGAGAGAGAGTGTGTGACAGGTTGAGAGAGAGAGAGAGTGTGTGACAGGGTGAGAGAGAGAGAGTGTGACAGGGTGAGAGAGAGTATGTGACAGGGTGAGAGAGAGAGAGAGTGTGACAGGGTGAGAGAGAGAGAGAGTGTGACAGGGTGAGAGAGAGAGAGAGTGTGACAGGGTGAGAGAGAGAGAGAGTGTGACAGGGTGAGAGAGAGAGAGTGTGTGACAGGGTGAGGGAGAGAGTGTGTGACAGGGTGAGAGAGAGAGAGTGTGACAGGGTGAGAGAGTGTGACAGGGTGAGAGAGAGAGTGTGTGACAGGGTGAGAGAGAGAGTGTGTGACAGGGTGAGTGAGAGAGAGAGTGTGTGACAGGGTGAGTGAGAGAGAGAGTGTGTGCCAGGGTGAGTGAGAGATTGTGTGTGACAGGGTGAGAGAGAGAGTGTCTGACAGGGTGAGAGAGAGAGAGAGTGTGACAGGGTGAGAGTCAGAGAGAGTGTGACAGGGTGAGAGAGGGAGTGTGTGACAGGGTGAGAGAGAGAGTGTGTGACAGGGTGAGAGAGACAGAGAGTGTGACAGGGTGAGAGAGAGAGAGTGTGACAGGGTGAGAGAGAGACAGAGAGTGTGACAGGGTGAGAGAGAGACAGAGAGTGTGACAGGGTGAGAGAGAGAGAGTGTGTGACAGGGTGAGAGAGAGAGAGAGTGTGACAGGGTGAGAGAGAGAGTGACAGGGTGAGAGAGAGAGAGAGAGAGAGAGTGTGTGACAGGGTGAGAGAGAGAGAGAGTGTGTGACAGGGTGAGAGAGAGAGAGAGTGTGTGACAAGGTGAGAGAGAGAGAGAGAGTGTGTGACTGGGTGAGAGAGAGAGAGAGTGTGTGACTGGGTGAGAGAGAGAGAGAGTGTGTGACAGGGTGAGAGAGAGAGAGTGTGACAGGGTGAGAGAGAGTGTGTGACAGGGTGAGAGAGAGAGAGTGTGTGACAGGGTGAGAGAGAGAGAGTGTGACAGGGTGAGAGAGAGAGAGTGTGACAGGTGAGAGAGAGAGAGAGTGTGACAGGGTGAGAGAGAGAGTGTGTGACAGGGTGAGAGAGAGAGTGTGTGACAGGGTGAGTGAGAGAGAGAGTGTGTGACAGGGTGAGTGAGAGAGAGAGTGTGTGCCAGGGTGAGTGAGAGAGTGTGTGTGACAGGGTGAGAGAGAGAGTGACTGACAGGGTGAGAGAGAGAGAGAGAGTGTGACAGGGTGAGAGAGAGAGAGTGTGACAGGGTGATAGAGAGAGAGTGTGACAGGGTGAGAGAGAGAGAGAGTGTGACAGGGTGAGAGTCAGAGAGAGTGTGACAGGGTGAGAGAGGGAGTGTGTGACAGGGTGAGAGAGACAGAGAGTGTGACAGGGTGAGAGAGAGAGAGTGTGACAGGGTGAGAGAGAGACAGAGAGTGTGACAGGGTGAGAGAGAGACAGAGAGTGTGACAGGGTGAGAGAGAGAGAGAGTGTGACAGGGTGAGAGAGAGAGAGAGTGTGACAGGGTGAGAGAGAGAGAGAGTGTGACAGGGTGAGAGAGAGAGAGAGAGTGTGACAGGGTGAGAGAGAGAGAGAGTGTGACAGGGTGAGAGAAAGAGTGTCAGGGTGAGAGAGAGAGAGAGAGAGAGAGTGTGTGACAGGGTGAGAGAGAGAGAGAGTGTGTGACAGGGTGAGAGAGAGAGAGAGTGTGTGACAAGGTGAGAGAGAGAGAGAGAGAGTGTGTGACTGGGTGAGAGAGAGAGAGAGTGTGTGACTGGGTGAGAGAGAGAGAGAGTGTGTGACAGGGTGAGAGAGAGAGTGTGTGACAGGGTGAGAGAGAGAGTGTGTGACAGGGTGAGTGAGAGAGAGAGTGTGTGACAGGGTGAGTGAGAGAGAGAGTGTGTGACAGGGTGAGTGAGAGAGAGAGTGTGTGCCAGGGTGAGTGAGAGAGTGTGTGTGACAGGGTGAGAGGGAGAGTGACTGACAGGGTGAGAGAGAGAGAGAGAGTGTGACAGGGTGAGAGAGAGAGAGAGTGTGACAGGGTGAGAGAGGGAGTGTGTGACAGGGTGAGAGAGAGTGAGAGTGTGACAGTGTGAGAGAGAGAGTGTGTGACAGGGTGAGAGAGAGAGTGTGTGACAGTGTTAGAGAGAAAGTGTGTGACAGGGTGAGAGAGAAAGTGTGTGACAGGGTGAGAGAGGGAGTGTGTGACAGGGTGAGAGAGATAGTGTGTGACAGGGTGAGAGAGAGAGTGTGTGACAGGGTGAGAGAGAGAGTGTGTGACAGTGTTAGAGAGAAAGTGTGTGACAGCATGCGAGAGAAAGTGTGTGACAGTGTGAGAGCGAGAGTGTGTGACTGGGTGAGAGAGAGAGAGAGTGTGTGACTGGGTGAGAGAGAGAGAGAGTGTGTGACTGGGTGAGAGAGAGAGAGAGTGTGTGACTGGGTGAGAGAGAGAGAGAGTGTGTGACTGGGTGAGAGAGAGAGAGAGTGTGTGACTGGGTGAGAGAGAGAGAGAGTGTGTGACTGGGTGAGAGAGAGAGAGAGTGTGTGACTGGGTGAGAGAGAGAGAGAGTGTGTGACTGGGTGAGAGAGAGAGAGAGTGTGACTGGGTGAGAGAGAGAGAGAGAGTGTGACTGGGTGAGAGAGAGAGAGACTGTGTGACAGGTTGAGAGAGAGAGAGAGTGTGTGACAGGGTGAGAGAGAGAGAGTGTGACAGGGTGAGAGAGAGTATGTGACAGGGTGAGAGAGAGTATGTGACAGGGTGAGAGAGAGTATGTGACAGGGTGAGAGAGAGTATGTGACAGGGTGAGAGAGAGAGAGAGTGTGACAGGGTGAGAGAGAGAGTGTGTGACAGGGTGAGGGAGAGAGTGTGTGACAGGGTGAGAGAGAGAGAGTGTGACAGGGTGAGAGAGTGTGACAGGGTGAGAGAGAGAGTGTGTGACAGGGTGAGAGAGAGAGAGTGTGTGACAGGGTGAGTGAGAGAGAGAGTGTGTGACAGGGTGAGTGAGAGAGAGAGTGTGTGCCAGGGTGAGTGAGAGATTGTGTGTGACAGGGTGAGAGAGAGAGTGTCTGACAGGGTGAGAGAGAGAGAGAGTGTGACAGGGTGAGAGTCAGAGAGAGTGTGACAGGGTGTGAGAGGGAGTGTGTGACAGGGTGAGAGAGAGAGTGTGTGACAGGGTGAGAGAGACAGAGTGTGAGACAGGGTGAGAGAGACAGAGTGTGAGACAGGGTGAGAGAGAGACAGAGAGTGTGACAGGGTGAGAGAGAGACAGAGAGTGTGACAGGGTGAGAGAGAGAGAGAGTGTGACAGGGTGAGAGAGAGAGAGAGAGTGTGACAGGGTGAGAGAGAGAGAGAGTGTGACAGGGTGAGAGAGAGAGAGAGTGTGACAGGGTGAGAGAGAGAGTGACAGGGTGAGAGAGAGAGAGAGAGAGAGAGTGTGTGACAGGGTGAGAGAGAGAGAGAGTGTGTGACAGGGTGAGAGAGAGAGAGAGTGTGTGACAAGGTGAGAGAGAGATAGAGTGTGTGACTGGGTGAGAGAGAGAGAGAGTGTGTGACTGGGTGAGAGAGAGAGAGAGTGTGTGACTGGGTGAGAGAGAGAGAGAGTGTGTGACAGGGTGAGAGAGAGAGAGCGTGACAGGGTGAGAGAGAGTGTGTGACAGGGTGAGAGAGAGAGAGTGTGTGACAGGGTGAGAGAGAGAGAGTGTGACAGGGTGAGAGAGAGAGAGTGTGACAGGGTGAGAGAGAGAGAGTGTGACAGGGTGAGAGAGAGAGAGAGTGTGACAGGGTGAGAGAGAGAGTGTGTGACAGGGTGAGAGAGAGAGTGTGTGACAGGGTGAGTGAGAGAGAGAGTGTGTGACAGGGTGAGTGAGAGAGAGAGTGTGTGCCAGGGTGAGTGAGAGAGTGTGTGTGACAGGGTGAGAGAGAGAGTGACTGACAGGGTGAGAGAGAGAGAGAGAGTGTGACAGGGTGAGAGAGAGAGAGTGTGACAGGGTGATAGAGAGAGAGTGTGACAGGGTGATAGAGAGAGAGTGTGACAGGGTGAGAGAGAGAGAGAGTGTGACAGGGTGAGAGAGACAGAGAGTGTGACAGGGTGAGAGAGAGAGAGTGTGACAGGGTGAGAGAGAGACAGAGAGTGTGACAGGGTGAGAGAGAGACAGAGAGTGTGACAGGGTGAGAGAGAGAGAGAGTGTGACAGGGTGAGAGAGAGAGAGAGTGTGACAGGGTGAGAGAGAGAGAGAGTGTGACAGGGTGAGAGAGAGAGAGAGTGTGACAGGGTGAGAGAGAGAGTGACAGGGTGAGAGAGAGAGAGAGAGAGAGTGTGTGACAGGGTGAGAGAGAGAGAGAGTGTGTGACAGGGTGAGAGAGAGAGAGAGTGTGTGACAAGGTGAGAGAGAGAGAGAGAGTGTGTGACTGGGTGAGAGAGAGAGAGAGTGTGTGACTGGGTGAGAGAGAGAGAGAGTGTGTGACTGGGTGAGAGAGAGAGAGAGTGTGTGACTGGGTGAGAGAGAGAGAGAGTGTGTGACTGGGTGAGAGAGAGAGAGAGTGTGTGACAGGGTGAGAGAGAGAGAGTGTGACAGGGTGAGTGAGAGAGTGTGTGTGACAGGGTGAGAGAGAGAGTGACTGACAGGGTGAGAGAGAGAGAGTGTGACAGGGTGAGAGAGAGAGAGTGTGACAGGGTGATAGAGAGAGAGTGTGACAGGGTGAGAGAGAGAGAGAGTGTGACAGGGTGAGAGTCAGAGAGAGTGTGACAGGGTGAGAGAGGGAGTGTGTGACAGGGTGAGAGAGAGAGAGTGTGACAGGGTGAGAGAGACAGAGAGTGTGACAGGGTGAGAGAGAGAGAGTGTGACAGGGTGAGAGAGAGAGAGAGAGTGTGACAGGGTGAGAGAGAGACAGAGAGTGTGACAGGGTGAGAGAGAGAGAGAGTGTGACAGGGTGAGAGAGAGAGAGAGTGTGACAGGGTGAGAGAGAGAGAGAGTGTGACAGGGTGAGAGAGAGAGAGAGTGTGACAGGGTGAGAGAGAGAGAGAGTGTGACAGGGTGAGAGAGAGAGAGAGTGTGACAGGGTGAGAGAAAGAGTGTCAGGGTGAGAGAGAGAGAGAGAGAGAGAGAGTGTGTGACAGGGTGAGAGAGAGAGAGAGTGTGTGACAGGGTGAGAGAGAGAGAGAGAGTGTGTGACAAGGTGAGAGAGAGAGAGAGAGTGTGTGACTGGGTGAGAGAGAGAGAGAGTGTGTGACTGGGTGAGAGAGAGAGAGAGTGTGTGACAGGGTGAGAGAGAGAGAGTGTGACAGGGTGAGAGAGAGTGTGTGACAGGGTGAGAGAGAGAGAGTGTGTGACAGGGTGAGAGAGAGAGTGTGTGACAGGGTGAGAGAGAGAGAGTGTGACAGGGTGAGAGAGAGAGAGAGTGTGACAGGGTGAGAGAGAGAGTGTGTGACAGGGTGAGAGAGAGAGTGTGTGACAGGGTGAGAGAGAGAGTGTGTGACAGGGTGAGTGAGAGAGAGAGTGTGTGACAGGGTGAGTGAGAGAGAGAGTGTGTGACAGGGTGAGTGAGAGAGAGAGTGTGTGACAGGGTGAGTGAGAGAGAGAGTGTGTGACAGGGTGAGTGAGAGAGAGAGTGTGTGCCAGGGTGAGTGAGAGAGTGTGTGTGACAGGGTGAGAGAGAGAGTGACTGACAGGGTGAGAGAGAGAGAGAGAGTGTGACAGGGTGAGAGAGAGAGTGTGACAGGGTGATAGAGAGAGAGTGTGACAGGGTGAGAGAGAGAGAGAGTGTGACAGGGTGAGAGAGAGAGAGTGTGACAGGGTGAGAGAGAGAGAGAGTGTGACAGGGTGAGAGAGGGAGTGTGTGACAGGGTGAGAGAGAGTGAGAGTGTGACAGGGTGAGAGAGAGAGTGTGTGACAGGGTGAGAGAGAGAGTGTGTGACAGTGTTAGAGAGAAAGTGTGTGACAGGGTGAGAGAGAAAGTGTGTGACAGGGTGAGAGAGGGAGTGTGTGACAGGGTGAGAGAGATAGTGTGTGACAGGGTGAGAGAGAGAGTGTGTGACAGGGTGAGAGAGAGAGTGTGTGAGAGTGTTAGAGAGAAAGTGTGTGACAGCATGCGAGAGAAAGTGTGTGACAGTGTGAGAGAGAGAGTGTGTGACTGGGTGAGAGAGAGAGAGAGTGTGTGACTGGGTGAGAGAGAGAGAGAGTGTGTGACTGGGTGAGAGAGAGAGAGAGTGTGTGACTGGGTGAGAGAGAGAGAGAGTGTGTGACTGGGTGAGAGAGAGAGAGAGTGTGTGACTGGGTGAGAGAGAGAGAGAGTGTGTGACTGGGTGAGAGAGAGAGAGAGTGTGTGACTGGGTGAGAGAGAGAGAGAGTGTGTGACTGGGTGAGAGAGAGAGAGAGTGTGTGACTGGGTGAGAGAGAGAGAGAGAGAGTGTGACTGGGTGAGAGAGAGAGAGAGTGTGTGACAGGTTGAGAGAGAGAGAGAGTGTGTGACAGGGTGAGAGAGAGAGAGTGTGACAGGGTGAGAGAGAGTATGTGACAGGGTGAGAGAGAGTATGTGACAGGGTGAGAGAGAGAGAGAGTGTGACAGGGTGAGAGAGAGAGAGTGTGTGACAGGGTGAGGGAGAGAGTGTGTGACAGGGTGAGAGAGAGAGAGTGTGACAGGGTGAGAGAGTGTGACAGGGTGAGAGAGAGAGTGTGTGACAGGGTGAGAGAGAGAGTGTGTGACAGGGTGAGTGAGAGAGAGAGTGTGTGACAGGGTGAGTGAGAGAGAGAGTGTGTGCCAGGGTGAGTGAGAGATTGTGTGTGACAGGGTGAGAGAGAGAGTGTCTGACAGGGTGAGAGAGAGAGAGAGTGTGACAGGGTGAGAGTCAGAGAGAGTGTGACAGGGTGAGAGAGGGAGTGTGTGACAGGGTGAGAGAGAGAGAGAGTGTGACAGGGTGAGAGAGACAGAGTGTGAGACAGGGTGAGAGAGACAGAGTGTGAGACAGGGTGAGAGAGAGACAGACAGTGTGACAGGGTGAGAGAGAGACAGAGAGTGTGACAGGGTGAGAGAGAGAGAGAGTGTGACAGGGTGAGAGAGAGAGAGAGAGTGTGACAGGGTGAGAGAGAGAGAGAGTGTGACAGGGTGAGAGAGAGAGAGAGTGTGACAGGGTGAGAGAGAGAGTGACAGGGTGAGAGAGAGAGAGAGAGAGAGAGTGTGTGACAGGGTGAGAGAGAGAGTGTGTGACAGGGTGAGAGAGAGAGAGAGTGTGTGACAAGGTGAGAGAGAGAGAGAGAGTGTGTGACTGGGTGAGAGAGAGAGAGAGTGTGTGACTGGGTGAGAGAGAGAGAGAGTGTGTGACAGGGTGAGAGAGAGAGAGTGTGACAGGGTGAGAGAGAGAGTGTGACAGGGTGAGAGAGAGTGTGTGACAGGGTGAGAGAGAGAGAGTGTGTGACAGGGTGAGAGAGAGAGAGTGTGACAGGGTGAGAGAGAGAGAGTGTGTGACAGGGTGAGAGAGAGAGAGTGTGACAGGGTGAGAGAGAGAGAGTGTGACAGGGTGAGAGAGAGAGAGTGTGACAGGGTGAGAGAGAGAGAGAGTGTGACAGGGTGAGAGAGAGAGTGTGTGACAGGGTGAGTGAGAGAGAGAGTGTGTGACAGGGTGAGTGAGAGAGAGAGTGTGTGACAGGGTGAGTGAGAGAGAGAGTGTGTGCCAGGGTGAGTGAGAGAGTGTGTGTGACAGGGTGAGAGAGAGAGTGACTGACAGGGTGAGAGAGAGAGAGAGAGTGTGACAGGGTGAGAGAGAGAGAGTGTGACAGGGTGATAGAGAGTGTGACAGGGTGATAGAGAGAGAGTGTGACAGGGTGAGAGAGAGAGAGAGTGTGACAGGGTGAGAGTCAGAGAGAGTGTGACAGGGTGAGAGAGACAGAGAGTGTGACAGGGTGAGAGAGAGAGAGTGTGACAGGGTGAGAGAGAGACAGAGAGTGTGACAGGGTGAGAGAGAGACAGAGAGTATGACAGGGTGAGAGAGAGAGAGAGTGTGACAGGGTGAGAGAGAGAGAGAGTGTGACAGGGTGAGAGAGAGAGAGAGTGTGACAGGGTGAGAGAGAGAGAGAGAGAGAGTGTGTGACAGGGTGAGAGAGAGAGAGAGTGTGTGACAGGGTGAGAGAGAGAGAGAGTGTGTGACAAGGTGAGAGAGAGAGAGAGAGTGTGTGACTGGGTGAGAGAGAGAGAGAGTGTGTGACTGGGTGAGAGAGAGAGAGAGTGTGTGACAGGGTGAGAGAGAGAGAGTGTGACAGGGTGAGAGAGAGTGTGTGACAGGGTGAGAGAGAGAGAGTGTGTGACAGGGTGAGATAGAGAGAGTGTGACAGGGTGAGAGAGAGAGAGTGTGACAGGGTGAGAGAGAGAGAGTGTGACAGGGTGAGAGAGAGAGAGAGTGTGACAGGGTGAGAGAGAGAGTGTGTGACAGGGTGAGAGAGAGAGTGTGTGACAGGGTGAGTGAGAGAGAGAGTGTGTGACAGGGTGAGTGAGAAAGAGAGTGTGTGCCAGGGTGAGTGAGAGAGTGTGTGTGACAGGGTGAGAGAGAGAGTGACTGACAGGGTGAGAGAGAGAGAGAGTGTGACAGGGTGAGAGTCAGAGAGAGTGTGACAGGGTGAGAGAGGGAGTGTGTGACAGGGTGAGAGAGAGAGAGTGTGACAGGGTGAGAGAGACAGAGTGTGAGACAGGGTGAGAGAGACAGAGTGTGAGACAGGGTGAGAGAGAGACAGAGAGTGTGACAGGGTGAGAGAGAGACAGAGAGTGTGACAGGGTGAGAGAGAGAGAGAGTGTGACAGGGTGAGAGAGAGAGAGAGAGTGTGACAGGGTGAGAGAGAGAGAGAGTGTGACAGGGTGAGAGAGAGAGAGAGTGTGACAGGGTGAGAGAGAGAGTGACAGGGTGAGAGAGAGAGAGAGAGAGAGAGTGTGTGACAGGGTGAGAGAGAGAGTGTGTGACAGGGTGAGAGAGAGAGAGAGTGTGTGACAAGGTGAGAGAGAGAGAGAGAGTGTGTGACTGGGTGAGAGAGAGAGAGAGTGTGTGACTGGGTGAGAGAGAGAGAGAGTGTGTGACAGGGTGAGAGAGAGAGAGTGTGACAGGGTGAGAGAGAGTGTGTGACAGGGTGAGAGAGAGAGAGTGTGTGACAGGGTGAGAGAGAGAGAGTGTGACAGGGTGAGAGAGAGAGAGTGTGACAGGGTGAGAGAGAGAGAGTGTGACAGGGTGAGAGAGAGAGAGAGTGTGACAGGGTGAGAGAGAGAGTGTGTGACAGGGTGAGAGAGAGAGTGTGTGACAGGGTGAGTGAGAGAGAGAGTGTGTGACAGGGTGAGTGAGAGAGAGAGTGTGTGCCAGGGTGAGTGAGAGAGTGTGTGTGACAGGGTGAGAGAGAGAGTGACTGACAGGGTGAGAGAGAGAGAGAGAGTGTGACAGGGTGAGAGAGAGAGAGTGTGACAGGGTGATAGAGAGTGTGACAGGGTGATAGAGAGAGAGTGTGACAGGGTGAGAGAGAGAGAGAGTGTGACAGGGTGAGAGTCAGAGAGAGTGTGACAGGGTGAGAGAGACAGAGAGTGTGACAGGGTGAGAGAGAGAGAGTGTGACAGGGTGAGAGAGAGACAGAGAGTGTGACAGGGTGAGAGAGAGACAGAGAGTGTGACAGGGTGAGAGAGAGAGAGAGTGTGACAGGGTGAGAGAGAGAGAGAGTGTGACAGGGTGAGAGAGAGAGAGAGTGTGACAGGGTGAGAGAGAGAGAGAGAGAGAGTGTGTGACAGGGTGAGAGAGAGAGAGAGTGTGTGACAGGGTGAGAGAGAGAGAGAGTGTGAGACTGGGTGAGAGAGAGAGAGAGTGTGAGACTGGGTGAGAGAGAGAGAGAGTGTGTGACAGGGTGAGAGAGAGAGAGTGTGACAGGGTGAGAGAGAGTGTGTGACAGGGTGAGAGAGAGAGAGTGTGTGACAGGGTGAGAGAGAGAGAGTGTGACAGGGTGAGAGAGAGAGAGTGTGACAGGGTGAGAGAGAGAGAGTGTGACAGGGTGAGAGAGAGAGAGAGTGTGACAGGGTGAGAGAGAGAGTGTGTGACAGGGTGAGAGAGAGAGTGTGTGACAGGGTGAGTGAGAGAGAGAGTGTGTGACAGGGTGAGTGAGAGAGAGAGTGTGTGCCAGGGTGAGTGAGAGACTGTGTGTGACAGGGTGAGAGAGAGAGTGACTGACAGGGTGAGAGAGAGAGAGAGAGTGTGACAGGGTGAGAGAGAGAGAGTGTGACAGGGTGATAGAGAGAGAGTGTGACAGGGTGAGAGAGAGAGAGAGTGTGACAGGGTGAGAGAGAGAGAGTGTGACAGGGTGAGAGAGAGAGAGAGTGTGACAGGGTGAGAGAGAGAGAGTGTGACAGGGTGAGAGAGAGAGAGAGAGTGTGACAGGGTGAGAGAGAGAGAGAGTGTGACAGGGTGAGAGAGAGAGAGTGTGACAGGGTGTGAGAGAGTGAGTGTGTGACAGGGTGTGAGAGAGTGAGTGTGTGACAGGGTGAGAGAGAGAGAGTGTGACAGGGTGAGAGAGAGAGAGTGACAGGGTGAGAGAGAGAGAGAGAGTGTGACAGGGTGAGAGAGAGAGAGAGAGAGTGTGACAGGGTGAGAGAGAGAGCGAGTGTGACAGGGTGAGAGAGGGAGTGTGTGACAGGGTGAGAGAGAGTGAGAGTGTGACAGGGTGAGAGAGGGAGTGTGTGACAGGGTGAGAGAGGGAGTGTGTGACAGGGTGAGAGAGGGAGTGTGTGACAGGGTGAGAGAGGGAGTGTGTGACAGGGTGTGAGAGAGTGAGTGTGTGACAGGGTGAGAGAGAGAGAGAGTGTGACAGGGTGAGAGAGAGAGAGTGACAGGGTGAGAGAGAGAGAGAGAGTGTGACAGGGTGAGAGAGAGAGAGTGTGTGACAGGGTGAGAGAGAGAGAGAGAGTGTGACAGGGTGAGAGAGAGAGAGAGTGTGACAGGGTGAGAGAGAGAGAGAGAGAGAGAGTGTGACAGGGTGAGAGAGAGAGAGAGTGTGACAGGGTGAGAGAGAGAGAGAGAGTGTGACAGGGTGAGAGAGAGAGAGAGTGTGACAGGGTGAGAGAGAGAGAGAGTGTGACAGGGTGAGAGAGAGAGAGAGAGTGTGACAGGGTGAGAGAGAGAGAGAGAGTGTGACAGGGTGAGAGAGAGAGAGAGAGTGTGACAGGGTGAGAGAGAGAGAGTGTGTGACAGGGTGAGAGAGAGAGAGAGTGTGACAGGGTGAGAGAGAGAGTGTGACAGGGAGAGAGAGAGAGAGAGTGTGACAGGGAGAGAGAGTGTGTGACAGGGAGAGAGTGAGAGAGAGAGAGTGTGACAGGGTGAGAGAGTGTGTGTGACAGGGTGAGAGAGTGTGTGTGACAGGGTGAGAGAGAGAGTGTGTGTGACAGGGTGAGAGGGAGAGTGTGTGTGACAGGGTGAGAGAGAGAGTGTGTGTGACAGGGTGAGAGAGAGAGAGAGAGAGTGTGTGACAGGGTGAGAGAGAGAGAGAGAGTGTGTGACAGCGGGAGAGAGTGAGTGTGTGAGAGAGAGAGTGTGTGACAGCGGGAGAGTGTGAGTGTGTGAGAGAGAGAGTGTGTGACAGCTTGAGAGAGAGTGTGTGACAGCGTGAGGGAGAGAGAGTGTGTGACAGCGTGAGGGAGAGAGAGTGTGTGACAGCGTGAGAGAGAGAGAGTGTGTGACAGGGTGAGAGAGAGAGTGTGTGACAGGGTGAGAGAGAGAGTGTGTGACAGGGTGAGAGAGAGAGTGTGTGACAGGGTGAGAGAGAGAGTGTGTGACAGGGTGAGAGAGAGAGTGTGTGACAGGGTGAGAGAGAGAGTGTGTGACAGGGTGAGAGAGAGAGTGTGTGACAGGGTGAGAGAGAGAGTGTGTGACAGGGTGAGAGAGAGAGTGTGTGACAGGGTGAGAGAGAGAGTGTGTGACAGGGTGAGAGAGAGAGAGTGTGTGACAGGGTGAGAGAGAGAGTGTGTGACAGGGTGAGAGAGAGAGTGTGTGACAGGGTGAGAGAGAGAGTGTGTGACAGGGTGAGAGAGAGAGTGTGTGACAGGGTGAGAGAGAGAGAGTGTGTGACAGGGTGAGAGAGAGAGTGTGTGACAGGGTGAGAGAGAGAGTGTGTGACAGGGTGAGAGAGAGAGTGTGTGACAGGGTGAGAGAGAGAGTGTGTGACAGGGTGAGAGAGAGAGTGTGTGACTGGGTGAGAGAGATAGTGTGTGACAGGGTGAGAGAGAGAGTGTGTGACAGGGTGAGAGAGAGAGTGTGTGACAGTGTTAGAGAGAAAGTGTGTGACAGCATGCGAGAGAAAGTGTGTGACAGTGTGAGAGAGAGAGTGTGTGACTGGGTGAGAGAGAGAGAGAGTGTGTGACTGGGTGAGAGAGAGAGAGAGTGTGTGACTGGGTGAGAGAGAGAGAGAGTGTGTGACTGGGTGAGAGAGAGAGAGAGTGTGTGACAGGTTGAGAGAGAGAGAGAGCGTGTGACAGGGTGAGAGAGAGAGAGTGTGACAGGGTGAGAGAGAGTATGTGACAGGGTGAGAGAGAGAGAGAGTGTGACAGGGTGAGAGAGAGAGAGTGTGTGACAGGGTGAGGGAGAGAGTGTGTGACAGGGTGAGAGAGAGAGAGTGTGACAGGGTGAGAGAGTGTGACAGGGTGAGAGAGTGTGACAGGGTGAGAGAGTGTGACAGGGTGAGAGAGAGAGTGTGTGACAGGGTGAGAGAGAGAGTGTGTGACAGGGTGAGAGAGAGAGTGTGTGACAGGGTGAGTGAGAGAGAGAGTGTGTGACAGGGTGAGTGAGAGAGAGAGTGTGTGCCAGGGTGAGTGAGAGATTGTGTGTGACAGGGTGAGAGAGAGAGTGTCTGACAGGGTGAGAGAGAGAGAGTGTGTGACAGGTTGAGAGAGAGAGAGAGTGTGTGACAGGGTGAGAGAGAGAGAGTGTGACAGGGTGAGAGAGAGTATGTGACAGGGTGAGAGAGAGAGAGAGTGTGACAGGGTGAGAGAGAGAGAGTGTGTGACAGGGTGAGTGAGAGAGAGTATGACAGGGTGAGAGAGGGAGTGTGTGACAGGGTGAGAGAGAGAGAGTGTGACAGGGTGAGAGAGACAGAGAGTGTGACAGGGTGAGAGAGACAGAGAGTGTGACAGGGTGAGAGAGACAGAGAGTGTGACAGGGTGAGAGAGAGACAGAGAGTGTGACAGGGTGAGAGAGAGACAGAGAGTGTGACAGGGTGAGAGAGAGAGAGAGAGTGTGACAGGGTGAGAGAGAGAGAGAGTGTGACAGGGTGAGAGAGAGAGAGAGTGTGACAGGGTGAGAGAGAGAGTGACAGGGTGAGAGAGAGAGAGAGAGAGTGTGTGACAGGGTGAGAGAGAGAGAGAGTGTGTGACAGGGTGAGAGAGAGAGAGAGTGTGTGACAAGGTGAGAGAGAGAGAGTGTGTGTGACTGGGTGAGAGAGAGAGAGAGTGTGTGACTGGGTGAGAGAGAGAGAGAGAGTGTGACTGGGTGAGAGAGAGAGAGAGAGTGTGACAGGGTGAGAGAGAGAGAGTGTGTGACAGGGTGAGAGAGAGAGAGAGTGTGACAGGGTGAGAGAGAGAGTGTGACAGGGAGAGAGAGAGAGAGAGTGTGACAGGGAGAGAGAGTGTGTGACAGGGAGAGAGTGAGAGAGAGAGAGTGTGACAGGGTGAGAGAGTGTGTGTGACAGGGTGAGAGAGTGTGTGTGACAGGGTGAGAGAGAGAGTGTGTGTGACAGGGTGAGAGGGAGAGTGTGTGTGACAGGGTGAGAGAGAGAGTGTGTGTGACAGGGTGAGAGAGAGAGAGAGAGAGTGTGTGACAGGGTGAGAGAGAGAGAGAGAGTGTGTGACAGCGGGAGAGAGTGAGTGTGTGAGAGAGAGAGTGTGTGACAGCGGGAGAGTGTGAGTGTGTGAGAGAGAGAGTGTGTGACAGCTTGAGAGAGAGTGTGTGACAGCGTGAGGGAGAGAGAGTGTGTGACAGCGTGAGGGAGAGAGAGTGTGTGACAGCGTGAGAGAGAGAGAGTGTGTGACAGGGTGAGAGAGAGAGTGTGTGACAGGGTGAGAGAGAGAGTGTGTGACAGGGTGAGAGAGAGAGTGTGTGACAGGGTGAGAGAGAGAGTGTGTGACAGGGTGAGAGAGAGAGTGTGTGACAGGGTGAGAGAGAGAGTGTGTGACAGGGTGAGAGAGAGAGTGTGTGACAGGGTGAGAGAGAGAGTGTGTGACAGGGTGAGAGAGAGAGTGTGTGACAGGGTGAGAGAGAGAGTGTGTGACAGGGTGAGAGAGAGAGTGTGTGACAGGGTGAGTGAGAGAGAGAGTGTGTGACAGGGTGAGTGAGAGAGAGAGTGTGTGCCAGGGTGAGTGAGAGATTGTGTGTGACAGGGTGAGAGAGAGAGTGTCTGACAGGGTGAGAGAGAGAGAGTGTGTGACAGGTTGAGAGAGAGAGAGAGTGTGTGACAGGTTGAGAGAGAGAGAGA
Organism: Carcharodon carcharias; assembly: GCF_017639515.1. Taxonomy (NCBI): domain Eukaryota; kingdom Metazoa; phylum Chordata; class Chondrichthyes; order Lamniformes; family Lamnidae; genus Carcharodon; species Carcharodon carcharias. The sequence continues at coordinate 85,213,072 of NC_054484.1, forward strand.
GTGTGTGACAGGGTGAGAGAGAGAGAGTGTGACAGGGTGAGAGAGAGTATGTGACAGGGTGAGAGAGAGAGAGAGTGTGACAGGGTGAGAGAGAGAGAGTGTGTGACAGGGTGAGGGAGAGAGAGTATGACAGGGTGAGAGAGGGAGTGTGTGACAGGGTGAGAGAGAGAGAGTGTGACAGGGTGAGAGAGACAGAGAGTGTGACAGGGTGAGAGAGACAGAGAGTGTGACAGGGTGAGAGAGACAGAGAGTGTGACAGGGTGAGAGAGAGACAGAGAGTGTGACAGGGTGAGAGAGAGACAGAGAGTGTGACAGGGTGAGAGAGAGAGAGAGTGTGACAGGGTGAGAGAGAGAGAGAGTGTGACAGGGTGAGAGAGAGAGAGAGTGTGACAGGGTGAGAGAGAGAGTGACAGGGTGAGAGAGAGAGAGAGAGAGTGTGTGACAGGGTGAGAGAGAGAGAGAGTGTGTGACAGGGTGAGAGAGAGAGAGAGTGTGTGACAAGGTGAGAGAGAGAGAGTGTGTGTGACTGGGTGAGAGAGAGAGAGAGTGTGTGACTGGGTGAGAGAGAGAGAGAGAGTGTGACTGGGTGAGAGAGAGAGAGAGAGTGTGACAGGGTGAGAGAGAGAGAGTGTGTGACAGGGTGAGAGAGAGAGAGAGTGTGACAGGGTGAGAGAGAGAGTGTGACAGGGAGAGAGAGAGAGAGAGTGTGACAGGGAGAGAGAGTGTGTGACAGGGAGAGAGTGAGAGAGAGAGAGTGTGACAGGGTGAGAGAGTGTGTGTGACAGGGTGAGAGAGTGTGTGTGACAGGGTGAGAGAGAGAGTGTGTGTGACAGGGTGAGAGGGAGAGTGTGTGTGACAGGGTGAGAGAGAGAGTGTGTGTGACAGGGTGAGAGAGAGAGAGAGAGAGTGTGTGACAGGGTGAGAGAGAGAGAGAGAGTGTGTGACAGCGGGAGAGAGTGAGTGTGTGAGAGAGAGAGTGTGTGACAGCGGGAGAGTGTGAGTGTGTGAGAGAGAGAGTGTGTGACAGCTTGAGAGAGAGTGTGTGACAGCGTGAGGGAGAGAGAGTGTGTGACAGCGTGAGGGAGAGAGAGTGTGTGACAGCGTGAGAGAGAGAGAGTGTGTGACAGGGTGAGAGAGAGAGTGTGTGACAGGGTGAGAGAGAGAGTGTGTGACAGGGTGAGAGAGAGAGTGTGTGACAGGGTGAGAGAGAGAGTGTGTGACAGGGTGAGAGAGAGAGTGTGTGACAGGGTGAGAGAGAGAGTGTGTGACAGGGTGAGAGAGAGAGTGTGTGACAGGGTGAGAGAGAGAGAGTGTGTGACAGGGTGAGAGAGAGAGTGTGTGACAGGGTGAGAGAGAGAGTGTGTGACAGGGTGAGAGAGAGAGTGTGTGACAGGGTGAGAGAGAGAGTGTGTGACAGGGTGAGAGAGAGAGAGTGTGTGACAGGGTGAGAGAGAGAGTGTGTGACAGGGTGAGAGAGAGAGTGTGTGACAGGGTGAGAGAGAGAGTGTGTGACAGGGTGAGAGAGAGAGTGTGTGACAGGGTGAGAGAGAGAGTGTGTGACAGGGTGAGAGAGAGAGTGTGTGACAGGGTGAGAGAGATAGTGTGTGACAGGGTGAGAGAGAGAGTGTGTGACAGGGTGAGAGAGAGAGTGTGTGACAGTGTTAGAGAGAAAGTGTGTGACAGCATGCGAGAGAAAGTGTGTGACAGTGTGAGAGAGAGAGTGTGTGACTGGGTGAGAGAGAGAGAGAGTGTGTGACTGGGTGAGAGAGAGAGAGAGTGTGTGACTGGGTGAGAGAGAGAGAGAGTGTGTGACTGGGTGAGAGAGAGAGAGAGTGTGTGACAGGTTGAGAGAGAGAGAGAGCGTGTGACAGGGTGAGAGAGAGAGAGTGTGACAGGGTGAGAGAGAGTATGTGACAGGGTGAGAGAGAGAGAGAGTGTGACAGGGTGAGAGAGAGAGAGTGTGTGACAGGGTGAGGGAGAGAGTGTGTGACAGGGTGAGAGAGAGAGAGTGTGACAGGGTGAGAGAGTGTGACAGGGTGAGAGAGAGAGTGTGTGACAGGGTGAGAGAGAGAGTGTGTGACAGGGTGAGAGAGAGAGTGTGTGACAGGGTGAGTGAGAGAGAGAGTGTGTGACAGGGTGAGTGAGAGAGAGAGTGTGTGCCAGGGTGAGTGAGAGATTGTGTGTGACAGGGTGAGAGAGAGAGTGTCTGACAGGGTGAGAGAGAGAGAGTGTGTGACAGGTTGAGAGAGAGAGAGAGTGTGTGACAGGGTGAGAGAGAGAGAGTGTGACAGGGTGGGAGAGAGTATGTGACAGGGTGAGAGAGAGAGAGAGTGTGACAGGGTGAGAGAGAGAGAGTGTGTGACAGGGTGAGGGAGAGAGAGTATGACAGGGTGAGAGAGGGAGTGTGTGACAGGGTGAGAGAGAGAGAGTGTGACAGGGTGAGAGAGACAGAGAGTGTGACAGGGTGAGAGAGACAGAGAGTGTGACAGGGTGAGAGAGAGACAGAGAGTGTGACAGGGTGAGAGAGAGACAGAGAGTGTGACAGGGTGAGAGAGAGAGAGAGTGTGACAGGGTGAGAGAGAGAGAGTGTGACAGGGTGAGAGAGAGAGTGACAGGGTGAGAGAGAGAGAGAGAGAGTGTGTGACAGGGTGAGAGAGAGAGAGAGTGTGTGACAGGGTGAGAGAGAGAGAGAGTGTGTGACAAGGTGAGAGAGAGAGAGTGTGTGTGACTGGGTGAGAGAGAGAGAGAGTGTGTGACTGGGTGAGAGAGAGAGAGTGTGACAGGGTGAGAGAGAGTGTGTGACAGGGTGAGAGAGAGAGAGTGTGTGACAGGGTGAGAGAGAGAGAGTGTGACAGGGTGAGAGAGAGAGAGTGTGACAGGGTGAGAGAGAGAGAGAGTGTGACAGGGTGAGAGAGAGAGTGTGTGACAGGGTGAGAGAGAGAGTGTGTGACAGGGTGAGTGAGAGAGTGTGTGACAGGGTGAGTGAGAGAGAGAGTGTGTGCCAGGGTGAGTGAGAGAGTGTGTGTGACAGGGTGAGAGAGAGAGTGACTGACAGGGTGAGAGAGAGAGAGAGAGTGTGACAGGGTGAGAGAGAGAGAGTGTGACAGGGTGATAGAGAGAGAGTGTGACAGGGTGAGAGAGAGAGAGAGTGTGACAGGGTGAGAGTCAGAGAGAGTGTGACAGGGTGACAGAGGGACTGTGTGACAGGGTGAGAGAGAGAGAGTGTGACAGGGTGAGAGAGAGAGAGAGTGTGACAGGGTGAGAGAGAGAGAGTGTGACAGGGTGAGAGAGAGAGAGTGTGACAGGGTGAGAGAGAGAGAGTGTGACAGGGTGAGAGAGAGACAGAGAGTGTGACAGGGTGAGAGAGAGACAGAGAGTGTGACAGGGTGAGAGAGAGAGAGAGTGTGACAGGGTGAGAGAGAGAGAGTGTGACAGGGTGAGAGAGAGAGAGAGTGTGACAGGGTGAGAGAGAGAGTGACAGGGTGAGAGAGAGAGAGAGAGAGAGAGTGTGTGACAGGGTGAGAGAGAGAGAGAGTGTGTGACAAGGTGAGAGAGAGAGAGAGAGAGTGTGTGACTGGGTGAGAGAGAGAGAGAGTGTGTGACTGGGTGAGAGAGAGAGAGAGTGTGTGACAGGGTGAGAGAGAGAGAGTGTGACAGGGTGAGAGAGAGTGCGTGACAGGGTGAGAGAGAGAGAGTGTGTGACAGGGTGAGAGAGAGAGAGTGTGACAGGGTGAGAGAGAGAGAGAGTGTGACAGGGTGAGAGAGAGAGAGTGTGACAGGGTGAGAGAGAGAGTGTGTGACAGGGTGAGAGAGAGAGTGTGTGACAGGGTGAGAGAGAGAGTGTGTGACAGGGTGAGTGAGAGAGAGAGTGTGTGACAGGGTGAGTGAGAGAGAGAGTGTGTGCCAGGGTGAGTGAGAGAGTGTGTGTGACAGGGTGAGAGAGAGAGTGACTGACAGGGTGAGAGAGAGAGAGAGAGTGTGACAGGGTGAGAGAGAGAGAGAGTGTGACAGGGTGATAGAGAGAGAGTGTGACAGGGTGAGAGAGAGAGAGAGAGTGTGACAGGGTGAGAGAGAGAGAGAGTGTGACAGGGTGAGAGAGAGAGAGAGTGTGACAGGGTGAGAGAGAGAGAGTGTGACAGGGTGAGAGAGAGAGAGAGAGTGTGACAGGGTGAGAGAGAGAGAGAGTGTGACAGGGTGAGAGAGAGAGAGAGTGTGACAGGGTGAGAGAGGGAGTGTGTGACAGGGTGAGAGAGAGTGAGAGTGTGACAGGGTGAGAGAGAGGGAGTGTGTGACAGGGTGTGTGAGAGTGAGTGTGTGACAGGGTGAGAGAGAGAGAGAGTGTGACAGGGTGAGAGAGAGAGTGTGACAGGGTGAGAGAGAGAGAGTGACAGGGTGAGAGAGAGAGAGAGAGTGTGACAGGGTGAGAGAGAGAGAGTGTGTGACAGGGTGAGAGAGAGAGAGAGAGAGTGTGACAGGGTGAGAGAGAGAGAGAGTGTGACAGGGTGAGAGAGGGAGTGTGTGACAGGGTGAGAGAGAGTGAGAGTGTGACAGGGTGAGAGAGGGAGTGTGTGACAGGGTGTGAGAGAGTGAGTGTGTGACAGGGTGTGAGAGAGTGAGTGTGTGACAGGGTGAGAGAGAGAGAGAGTGTGACAGGGTGAGAGAGAGAGAGTGACAGGGTGAGAGAGAGAGAGAGAGAGTGTGACAGGGTGAGAGAGAGAGAGTGTGTGACAGGGTGAGAGAGAGAGAGAGAGTGTGACAGGGTGAGAGAGAGAGAGAGTGTGACAGGGTGAGAGAGAGAGAGAGAGAGAGAGAGAGTGTGACAGGGTGAGAGAGAGAGAGAGTGTGACAGGGTGAGAGAGAGAGAGAGTGTGACAGGGTGAGAGAGAGAGAGAGAGTGTGACAGGGTGAGAGAGAGAGAGAGAGAGTGTGACAGGGTGAGAGAGAGAGAGAGAGTGTGACAGGGTGAGAGAGAGAGAGAGAGTGTGACAGGGTGAGAGAGAGAGAGAGAGTGTGACAGGGTGAGAGAGAGAGAGAGAGTGTGACAGGGTGAGAGAGAGAGAGAGTGTGACAGGGTGAGAGAGAGAGAGTGTGTGACAGGGTGAGAGAGAGAGAGAGTGTGACAGGGTGAGAGAGAGAGAGTGTGTGACAGGGAGAGAGAGAGAGAGAGAGTGTGACAGGGAGAGAGTGAGAGAGAGAGAGTGTGACAGGGTGAGAGAGTGTGTGTGACAGGGTGAGAGAGTGTGTGTGACAGGGTGAGAGAGAGAGTGTGTGTGACAGGGTGAGAGAGAGAGTGTGTGTGACAGGGTGAGAGAGAGAGTGTGTGTGACAGGGTGAGAGAGAGAGAGAGAGAGTGTGTGACAGGGTGAGAGAGAGAGAGAGAGTGTGTGACAGCGGGAGAGAGTGAGTGTGTGAGAGAGAGAGTGTGTGACAGCGGGAGAGTGTGAGTGTGTGAGAGAGAGAGTGTGTGACAGCTTGAGAGAGAGTGTGTGACAGCGTGAGGGAGAGAGAGTGTGTGACAGCGTGAGGGAGAGAGAGTGTGTGACAGCGTGAGAGAGAGAGAGTGTGTGACAGCGTGAGAGAGAGAGAGTTTGTGACAGCGTGGGAGGGGGAGAGTGTGTGACAGCGTGGGAGGGGGAGAGTGTGAGACAGCATGGGAGAGAGAGTGTTTGACAGCGTGAGAGAGAGAGTGTGTGAGAGAGAGAGTGTGTGACAGCGTGAGAGAGAGTGTGTGTGACAGCGTGAGAGAGAGTGTGTATGACAGCGTGAGAGAGAGTGTGTGTGACAGCTTGAGAGAGAGAGTGTGTGACAGCGTGAGAGAGAGTGTGTGTGACAGCGTGAGAGAGAGTGTGTGACAGCGTGAGAGAGAGTGTGTGACAGCGTGAGAGAGAGAGTGTGTGACAGCGTGAGATGAGAGAGAGTGTGTGACAGCGGGAGAGAGAGAGTGTGTGACAGCGGGAGAGAGTGAGTGTGTGAGAGAGAGTGTGTGACAGCGTGAGAGAGAGAGAGTGGGTGACAGCGTGAGAGAGAGAGTGTGTGACAGCGTGAGAGAGAGAGAGTGTGTGACAGCGTGAGAGAGAGAGAGAATGTGTGACAGCGTGAGGGAGAGAGAGTGTGTGACAGCGTGAGAGAGAGAGAGTGTGTGACAGCGTGAGAGAGAGAGAGTGTGACAGCATGAGAGAGAGAGTATGTGACAGCGTGAGAGAGAGAGAGAGTGTGTGACAGCGTGAGGGAGAGAGAGTGTGTGACAGCGTGAGGGAGAGAGAGTGTGACAGCGTGAGGGAGAGAGAGTGTGTGACAGCGTGAGAGAGAGAGAGAGTGTGACAGGGTGAGAGAGAGAGAGAGTGTGACAGCGTGAGAGAGAGAGAGAGTGCGACAGCGTGAGAGAGAGAGAGTGTGTGTGACAGGGTGAGAGAGAGAGTGTGTGACAGGGTGAGAGAGAGAGTGTGTGACAGGGTGAGAGAGAGAGTGTGTGACAGGATGAGAGAGAGAGTGCGTGTGACAGGGTGAGAGAGAGAGTGTGTGTGACAGGGTGAGAGAGAGAGAGTGAGTGACAGGGTGAGAGAGAGAGAGTGTGTGACAGGGTGAGAGAGAGAGAGTGTGTGACAGGGTGAGAGAGAGAGAGTGAGTGACAGGGTGAGAGAGAGAGTGAGTGACAGGGTGAGAGAGAGAGAGTCAGGGGTGAGAGAGAGAGAGTCAGGGGTGAGAGAGAGAGAGTCAGGGGTGAGAGAGAGAGAGTCAGGGGTGAGAGAGAGAGTCAGGGGTGAGAGAGAGAGAGTGGAGTGACAGGGTGAGAGAGAGAGAGTGAGTGACAGGGTGAGAGAGAGAGAGTGAGTGACAGGGTGAGAGAGAGAGAGTGAGTGACAGGGTGAGAGAGAGAGAGTGAGTGACAGGGTGAGAGAGAGAGAGTGAGTGACAGGGTGAGAGAGAGAGAGTGATTGACAGGGTGAGAGAGAGAGTGTGTGACTGGGTGAGAGAGAGAGAGTGTGACAGGGTGCGAGAGAGAGTGTGACAGGGTGCGAGAGAGAGTGTGACAGGGTGCGAGAGAGAGTGTGACAGGGTGCGAGAGAGAGAGTGAGGGTGCGAGAGAGAGACAGGGTGCGAGAGAGAGTGTGACAGGGTGCGAGAGAGAGTGTGACAGGGTGCGAGAGAGAGTGTGACAGGGTGCGAGAGAGAGTGTGACAGGGTGCGAGAGAGAGTGTGACAGGGTGCGAGAGAGTGTGTGACAGGGTGCGAGAGAGAGAGTGAGGGTGCGAGAGAGAGACAGGGTGCGAGAGAGAGTGTGACAGGGTGCGAGAGAGAGTGTGACAGGGTGCGAGAGAGAGTGTGACAGGGTGCGAGAGAGAGTGTGACAGGGTGAGTGAGAGAGAGAGTGTGTGACAGGGTGAGTGAGAGAGAGAGTGTGTGCCAGGGTGAGTGAGAGAGTGTGTGTGACAGGGTGAGAGAGAGAGTGACTGACAGGGTGAGAGAGAGAGAGAGAGTGTGACAGGGTGAGAGAGAGAGAGTGTGACAGGGTGATAGAGAGAGAGTGTGACAGGGTGAGAGAGAGAGAGAGTGTGACAGGGTGAGAGTCAGAGAGAGTGTGACAGGGTGAGAGAGGGACTGTGTGACAGGGTGAGAGAGAGAGAGTGTGACAGGGTGAGAGAGAGAGAGAGTGTGACAGGGTGAGAGAGAGAGAGTGTGACAGGGTGAGAGAGAGACAGAGAGTGTGACAGGGTGAGAGAGAGACAGAGAGTGTGACAGGGTGAGAGAGAGAGAGAGAGAGTGTGACAGGGTGAGAGAGAGAGAGAGTGTGACAGGGTGAGAGAGAGAGTGACAGGGTGAGAGAGAGAGAGAGAGAGAGAGTGTGTGACAGGGTGAGAGAGAGAGAGAGAGTGTGACAAGGTGAGAGAGAGAGAGAGAGAGTGTGTGACTGGGTGAGAGAGAGAGAGAGTGTGTGACTGGGTGAGAGAGAGAGAGAGTGTGTGACAGGGTGAGAGAGAGAGAGTGTGACAGGGTGAGAGAGAGTGCGTGACAGGGTGAGATAGAGAGAGTGTGTGACAGGGTGAGAGAGAGAGAGTGTGACAGGGTGAGAGAGAGAGAGTGTGACAGGGTGAGAGAGAGAGAGAGTGTGACAGGGTGAGAGAGAGAGTGTGTGACAGGGTGAGAGAGAGAGTGTGTGACAGGGTGAGTGAGAGAGAGAGTGTGTGACAGGGTGAGTGAGAGAGAGAGTGTGTGCCAGGGTGAGTGAGAGAGTGTGTGTGACAGGGTGAGAGAGAGAGTGACTGACAGGGTGAGAGAGAGAGAGAGAGTGTGACAGGGTGAGAGAGAGAGAGAGTGTGACAGGGTGATAGAGAGAGAGTGTGACAGGGTGAGAGAGAGAGAGAGTGTGACAGGGTGAGAGAGAGAGAGAGTGTGACAGGGTGAGAGAGAGAGAGAGTGTGACAGGGTGAGAGAGAGAGAGTGTGACAGGGTGAGAGAGAGAGAGTGTGACAGGGTTAGAGAGAGAGAGAGTGTGACAGGGTGAGAGAGAGAGAGAGTGTGACAGGGTGAGAGAGGGAGTGTGTGACAGGGTGAGAGAGAGTGAGAGTGTGACAGGGTGAGAGAGGGAGTGTGTGACAGGGTGTGAGAGAGTGAGTGTGTGACAGGGTGAGAGAGAGAGAGAGTGTGACAGGGTGAGAGAGAGATTGTGACAGGGTGAGAGAGAGAGAGTGACAGGGTGAGAGAGAGAGAGAGAGTGTGACAGGGTGAGAGAGAGAGAGTGTGTGACAGGGTGAGAGAGAGAGAGAGAGAGTGTGACAGGGTGAGAGAGAGAGAGTGTGACAGGGTGAGAGAGGGAGTGTGTGACAGGGTGAGAGAGAGTGAGAGTGTGACAGGGTGAGAGAGGGAGTGTGTGACAGGGTGTGAGAGAGTGAGTGTGTGACAGGGTGAGAGAGAGTGAGTGTGTGACAGGGTGAGAGAGAGAGAGAGTGTGACAGGGTGAGAGAGAGAGAGTGACAGGGTGAGAGAGAGAGAGTGACAGGGTGAGAGAGAGAGAGTGACAGGGTGAGAGAGAGAGAGTGTGTGACAGGGTGAGAGAGAGAGAGAGAGTGTGACAGGGTGAGAGAGAGAGAGAGTGTGACAGGGTGAGAGAGAGAGAGAGAGAGAGAGAGAGAGTGTGACAGGGTGAGAGAGAGAGAGTGTGACAGGGTGAGAGAGAGAGAGAGTGTGACAGGGTGAGAGAGAGAGAGAGAGTGTGACAGGGTGAGAGAGAGAGAGAGAGAGTGTGACAGGGTGAGAGAGAGAGAGAGAGTGTGACAGGGTGAGAGAGAGAGAGAGAGTGTGACAGGGTGAGAGAGAGAGAGAGAGTGTGACAGGGTGAGAGAGAGAGAGTGTGTGACAGGGTGAGAGAGAGAGAGAGTGTGACAGGGTGAGAGAGAGAGTGTGTGACAGGAGAGAGAGAGAGAGAGAGTGTGACAGGGAGAGAGTGAGAGAGAGAGAGTGTGACAGGGTGAGAGAGTGTGTGTGACAGGGTGAGAGAGTGTGTGTGACAGGGTGAGAGAGTGTGTGTGACAGTGTGAGAGAGAGAGTGTGTGTGACAGGGTGAGAGAGAGAGTGTGTGTGACAGGGTGAGAGAGAGAGTGTGTGTGACAGGGTGAGAGAGAGAGAGAGAGAGTGTGTGACAGGGTGAGAGAGAGAGAGAGAGTGTGTGACAGCGGGAGAGAGTGAGTGTGTGAGAGAGAGAGTGTGTGACAGCGGGAGAGTGTGAGTGTGTGAGAGAGAGAGTGTGTGACAGCTTGAGAGAGAGTGTGTGACAGCGTGAGGGAGAGAGAGTGTGTGACAGCGTGAGGGAGAGAGAGTGTGTGACAGCGTGAGAGAGAGAGAGTGTGTGACAGCGTGAGAGAGAGAGAGTTTGTGACAGCGTGGGAGGGGGAGAGTGTGTGACAGCGTGGGAGGGGGAGAGTGTGTGACAGCATGGTAGAGAGAGTGTTTGACAGCGTGAGAGAGAGAGTGTGTGAGAGAGAGAGTGTGTGACAGCGTGAGAGAGAGTGTGTGTGACAGCGTGAGAGAGAGTGTGTATGACAGCGTGAGAGAGAGTGTGTGTGACAGCATGAGAGAGAGAGTGTGTGACAGCGTGAGAGAGAGTGTGTGTGACAGCGTGAGAGAGAGTGTGTGACAGCGTGAGAGAGAGTGTGTGACAGCGTGAGAGAGAGAGTGTGTGACAGCGTGAGATGAGAGAGAGTGTGTGACAGCGGGAGAGAGAGAGTGTGTGACAGCGGGAGAGAGTGAGTGTGTGAGAGAGAGTGTGTGACAGCGTGAGAGAGAGAGAGTGGGTGACAGCGTGAGAGAGAGAGAGTGTGTGACAGCGTGAGAGAGAGAGTGTGTGACAGCGTGAGAGAGAGAGAGAATGTGTGACAGCGTGAGGGAGAGAGATTGTGTGACAGCGTGAGAGAGAGAGAGTGTGTGACAGCGTGAGAGAGAGAGAGTGTGTGACAGCGTGAGAGAGAGAGAGTGTGTGACAGCGTGAGAGAGAGAGAGTGTGACAGCATGAGAGAGAGAGTATGTGACAGCGTGAGAGAGAGAGAGAGTGTGTGACAGCGTGAGGGAGAGAGAGTGTGTGACAGCGTGAGTGAGAGAGAGTGTGACAGCGTGAGGGAGAGAGAGTGTGTGACAGCGTGAGAGAGAGAGAGAGTGTGACAGGGTGAGAGAGAGAGAGAGTGTGACAGCGTGAGAGAGAGAGCGAGTGCGACAGCGTGAGAGAGAGAGAGTGTGTGTGACAGGGTGAGAGAGAGAGTGTGTGACAGGGTGAGAGAGAGAGTGTGTGACAGGGTGAGAGAGAGAGTGTGTGACAGGATGAGAGAGAGAGTGTGTGTGACAGGGTGAGAGAGAGAGTGTGTGTGACAGGGTGAGAGAGAGAGAGTGAGTGACAGGGTGAGAGAGAGAGAGTGTGTGACAGGGTGAGAGAGAGAGAGTGTGTGACAGGGTGAGAGAGAGAGAGTGAGTGACAGGGTGAGAGAGAGAGTGAGTGACAGGGTGAGAGAGAGAGAGTGTGACTGGGTGAGAGAGAGAGAGTGAGTGACAGGGTGAGAGAGAGAGAGTGAGTGACAGGGTGAGAGAGAGAGAGTGAGTGACAGGGTGAGAGAGAGAGAGTGAGTGACAGGGTGAGAGAGAGAGAGTGAGTGACAGGGTGAGAGAGAGAGAGTGAGTGACAGGGTGAGAGAGAGAGAGTGAGTGACAGGGTGAGAGAGAGAGAGTGAGTGACAGGGTGAGAGAGAGAGAGTGAATGACAGGGTGAGAGAGAGAGTGTGTGACTGGGTGAGAGAGAGAGAGTGTGACAGGGTGCGAGAGAGAGTGTGACAGGGTGCGAGAGAGAGTGTGACAGGGTGCGAGAGAGAGTGTGACAGGGTGCTAGAGAGAGAGTGAGGGTGCGAGAGAGAGACAGGGTGCGAGAGAGAGTGTGACAGGGTGCGAGAGAGAGTGTGACAGGGTGCGAGAGAGAGTGTGACAGGGTGCGAGAGAGAGTGTGACAGGGTGCGAGAGAGAGAGTGAGGGTGCGAGAGAGAGACAGGGTGCGAGAGAGAGTGTGACAGGGTGCGAGAGAGTGTGACAGGGTGCGAGAGAGAGTGTGACAGGGTGCGAGAGAGAGTGTGACAGGGTGCGAGAGAGAGTGTGACAGGGTGCGAGAGAGAGTGTGACAGGGTGAGAGAGAGAGTGTGACAGGGTGAGAGAGAGAGTGACAGGGTGAGAGAGAGAGTGACAGGGTGACAAAGAGAGAGAGAGAATGTGACAGGGTGAGTGAGAGTGTGACAGGGTGAGAGAGAGTGTGACAGGGTGAGAGAGAGAGAGAGAGTGTGTGACAGGGTGAGCGAGAGGGAGAGAGTGTGTGACAGGGTGAGAGAGAGAGAGTGTGACAGGGTGAGAGAGAGTGTGACAGGGTGAGAGAGAGTGTGACAGGGTGAGGGAGAGAGAGTGTGACAGGGTGAGGGAGAGAGAGTGTGACAGGGTGAGAGAGAGAGAGTGTGACAGGGTGTGAGAGAGAGAGAGTGTGACAGGGTGAGAGAGAGAGAGTGCGTGACAGGGTGAGAGAGAGAGAGTGCGTAACAGGGTGCGAGAGAGAGAGAGTGACAGGGTGAGAAAGAGAGAGAGAGAATGTGACAGGGTGAGAAAGAGAGAGAGAGAATGTGACAGGGTGAGTGAGAGAGAGAGAGAGAGAGTGTGACAGGGTGAGAGAGAGAGAGAGAGTGTGACAGGGTGAGAGAGAGAGAGAGTGTGACAGGGTGAGAGAGAGAGAGAGAGTGTGACAGGGTGAGAGAGAGAGAGAGAGTGTGACAGGGTGACAGGGTGAGAGAGTGAGAGAGAGTGTGACAGGGTGAGAGAGAGAGTGTGTGACAGGGTGACAGAGAGAGAGAGAGTGTGTGACAGGGTGACAGAGAGAGAGAGAGAGAGAGTGTGACAGGGTGACAGAGAGAGAGAGAGAGAGAGAGTGTGACAGGGTGAGAGGGAGAGAGAGAGTGTGACAGGGTGACAGAGAGAGAGTGTGACAGGGTGAGAGAGAGAGAGAGAGAGTGTGACAGGGTGAGAGAGAGTGTGACAGGGTGAGAGAGAGAGAGAGAGTGTGACAGGGTGAGAGAGAAAGAGAGTGTGACAGGGTGAGAGAGAGAGAGAGAGAGAGAGAGAGAGTGTGACAGGGTGAGAGAGAGAGAGTGTGACAGGGTGAGAGAGAGAGAGTGTGTGACAGGGTGAGAGAGAGAGAGAGAGTGTGACAGGGTGAGAGAGAGAGAGAGAGAGTGTGACAGGGTGAGAGAGAGAGAGAGAGTGTGACAGGGTGAGAGAGAGAGAGAGAGTGTGACAGGGTGAGAGAGAGAGAGAGAGTGTGACAGGGTGAGAGAGAGAGAGTGTGTGACAGGGTGAGAGAGAGAGAGAGTGTGACAGGGTGAGAGAGAGAGTGTGTGACAGGGAGAGAGAGAGAGAGAGAGTGTGACAGGGAGAGAGTGAGAGAGAGAGAGTGTGACAGGGTGAGAGAGTGTGTGTGACAGGGTGAGAGAGTGTGTGTGACAGGGTGAGAGAGAGAGTGTGTGTGACAGGGTGAGAGAGAGAGTGTGTGTGACAGGGTGAGAGAGAGAGTGTGTGTGACAGGGTGAGAGAGAGAGAGAGAGAGTGTGTGACAGGGTGAGAGAGAGAGAGAGAGTGTGTGACAGCGGGAGAGAGTGAGTGTGTGAGAGAGAGAGTGTGTGACAGCGGGAGAGTGTGAGTGTGTGAGAGAGAGAGTGTGTGACAGCTTGAGAGAGAGTGTGTGACAGCGTGAGGGAGAGAGAGTGTGTGACAGCGTGAGGGAGAGAGAGTGTGTGACAGCGTGAGAGAGAGAGAGTGTGTGACAGCGTGAGAGAGAGAGAGTTTGTGACAGCGTGGGAGGGGGAGAGTGTGTGACAGCGTGGGAGGGGGAGAGTGTGTGACAGCATGGGAGAGAGAGTGTTTGACAGCGTGAGAGAGAGAGTGTGTGAGAGAGAGAGTGTGTGACAGCGTGAGAGAGAGTGTGTGTGACAGCGTGAGAGAGAGTGTGTATGACAGCGTGAGAGAGAGTGTGTGTGACAGCGTGAGAGAGAGTGTGTGTGACAGCGTGAGAGAGAGTGTGTGTGACAGCGTGAGAGAGAGTGTGTGACAGCGTGAGAGAGAGTGTGTGACAGCGTGAGATGAGAGAGAGTGTGTGACAGCGGGAGAGAGAGAGTGTGTGACAGCGGGAGAGAGTGAGTGTGTGAGAGAGAGTGTGTGACAGCGTGAGAGAGAGAGAGTGTGTGACAGCGTGAGAGAGAGAGAGTGTGTGACAGCGTGAGAGAGAGAGAGTGTGTGACAGCGTGAGAGAGAGAGAGAATGTGTGACAGCGTGAGGGAGAGAGAGTGTGTGACAGCGTGAGAGAGAGAGAGTGTGTGACAGCGTGAGAGAGAGAGAGTGTGTGACAGCGTGAGAGAGAGAGAGTGTGTGACAGCGTGAGAGAGAGAGAGTGTGTGACAGCGTGAGAGAGAGAGAGTGTGTGACAGCGTGAGAGAGAGAGAGTGTGACAGCATGAGAGAGAGAGTATGTGACAGCGTGAGAGAGAGAGAGAGTGTGTGACAGCGTGAGGGAGAGAGAGTGTGTGACAGCGTGAGGGAGAGAGAGTGTGACAGCGTGAGGGAGAGAGAGTGTGTGACAGCGTGAGAGAGAGAGAGAGTGTGACAGGGTGAGAGAGAGAGAGAGAGTGTGACAGGGTGAGAGAGAGAGAGAGTGTGACAGCGTGAGAGAGAGAGCGAGTGCGACAGCGTGAGAGAGAGAGAGTGTGTGTGACAGGGTGAGAGAGAGAGTGTGTGACAGGGTGAGAGAGAGAGTGTGTGACAGGGTGAGAGAGAGAGTGTGTGACAGGATGAGAGAGAGAGTGTGTGTGACAGGGTGAGAGAGAGAGTGTGTGTGACAGGGTGAGAGAGAGAGAGTGAGTGACAGGGTGAGAGAGAGAGAGTGTGTGACAGGGTGAGAGAGAGAGAGTGTGTGACAGGGTGAGAGAGAGAGAGTGAGTGACAGGGTGAGAGAGAGAGTGAGTGACAGGGTGAGAGAGAGAGAGTGTGACTGGGTGAGAGAGAGAGAGTGAGTGACAGGGTGAGAGAGAGAGAGTGAGTGACAGGGTGAGAGAGAGAGAGTGAGTGACAGGGTGAGAGAGAGAGAGTGAGTGACAGGGTGAGAGAGAGAGAGTGAGTGACAGGGTGAGAGAGAGAGAGTGAGTGACAGGGTGAGAGAGAGAGTGAGTGACAGGGTGAGAGAGAGAGAGTGAGTGACAGGGTGAGAGAGAGAGAGTGAATGACAGGGTGAGAGAGAGAGTGTGTGACTGGGTGAGAGAGAGAGAGTGTGACAGGGTGCGAGAGAGAGTGTGACAGGGTGCGAGAGAGAGTGTGACAGGGTGCGAGAGAGAGTGTGACAGGGTGCGAGAGAGAGAGTGAGGGTGCGAGAGAGAGACAGGGTGCGAGAGAGAGTGTGACAGGGTGCGAGAGAGAGTGTGACAGGGTGCGAGAGAGAGTGTGACAGGGTGCGAGAGAGAGTGTGACAGGGTGCGAGAGAGAGAGTGAGGGTGCGAGAGAGAGACAGGGTGCGAGAGAGAGTGTGACAGGGTGCGAGAGAGAGTGTGACAGGGTGCGAGAGAGAGTGTGACAGGGTGCGAGAGAGAGTGTGACAGGGTGCGAGAGAGAGTGTGACAGGGTGAGAGAGAGTGTGACAGGGTGAGAGAGAGAGTGTGACAGGGTGAGAGAGAGAGTGACAGGGTGAGAGAGAGAGTGACAGGGTGACAAAGAGAGAGAGAGAATGTGACAGGGTGAGTGAGAGTGTGACAGGGTGAGAGAGAGTGTGACAGGGTGAGAGAGAGAGAGAGAGTGTGTGACAGGGTGAGCGAGAGGGAGAGAGTGTGTGACAGGGTGAGAGAGAGAGAGTGTGACAGGGTGAGAGAGAGTGTGACAGGGTGAGAGAGAGTGTGACAAGGTGAGGGAGAGAGAGTGTGACAGGGTGAGGGAGAGAGAGTGTGACAGGGTGAGAGAGAGAGAGTGTGACAGGGTGTGAGAGAGAGAGAGTGTGACAGGGTGAGAGAGAGAGAGTGCGTGACAGGGTGAGAGAGAGAGAGTGCGTAACAGGGTGCGAGAGAGAGAGAGTGACAGGGTGAGAAAGAGAGAGAGAGAATGTGACAGGGTGAGAAAGAGAGAGAGAGAATGTGACAGGGTGAGAGAGAGAGAGTGTGTGACAGGGTGAGAGAGAGAGAGAGTGTGACAGGGTGAGAGAGAGAGTGTGTGACAGGGAGAGAGAGAGAGAGAGAGTGTGACAGGGAGAGAGTGAGAGAGAGAGAGTGTGACAGGGTGAGAGAGTGTGTGTGACAGGGTGAGAGAGTGTGTGTGACAGGGTGAGAGAGAGTGTGTGTGTGACAGGGTGAGAGAGAGAGTGTGTGTGACAGGGTGAGAGAGAGAGTGTGTGTGACAGGGTGAGAGAGAGAGAGAGAGAGTGTGTGACAGGGTGAGAGAGAGAGAGAGAGTGTGTGACAGCGGGAGAGAGTGAGTGTGTGAGAGAGAGAGTGTGTGACAGCGGGAGAGTGTGAGTGTGTGAGAGAGAGAGTGTGTGACAGCTTGAGAGAGAGTGTGTGACAGCGTGAGGGAGAGAGAGTGTGTGACAGCGTGAGGGAGAGAGAGTGTGTGACAGCGTGAGAGAGAGAGAGTGTGTGACAGCGTGAGAGAGAGAGAGTTTGTGACAGCGTGGGAGGGGGAGAGTGTGTGACAGCGTGGGAGGGGGAGAGTGTGTGACAGCATGGGAGAGAGAGTGTTTGACAGCGTGGGAGAGAGAGTGTTTGACAGCGTGAGAGAGAGAGTGTGTGAGAGAGAGAGTGTGTGACAGCGTGAGAGAGAGTGTGTGTGACAGCGTGAGAGAGAGTGTGTATGACAGCGTGAGAGAGAGTGTGTGTGACAGCATGAGAGAGAGAGTGTGTGACAGCGTGAGAGAGAGTGTGTGTGACAGCGTGAGAGAGAGTGTGTGACAGCGTGAGAGAGAGTGTGTGACAGCGTGAGAGAGAGTGTGTGACAGCGTGAGAGAGAGTGTGTGACAGCGTGAGAGAGAGAGTGTGTGACAGCGTGAGATGAGAGAGAGTGTGTGACAGCGGGAGAGAGAGAGTGTGTGACAGCGGGAGAGAGTGAGTGTGTGAGAGAGAGTGTGTGACAGCGTGAGAGAGAGAGAGTGGGTGACAGCGTGAGAGAGAGAGAGTGTGTGACAGCGTGAGAGAGAGAGAGAATGTGTGACAGCGTGAGGGAGAGAGAGTGTGTGACAGCGTGAGAGAGAGAGAGTGTGTGACAGCGTGAGAGAGAGAGAGTGTGTGACAGCGTGAGAGAGAGAGAGTGTGTGACAGCGTGAGAGAGAGAGAGTGTGTGACAGCGTGAGAGAGAGAGAGTGTGTGACAGCGTGAGAGAGAGAGAGAGTGTGACAGCATGAGAGAGAGAGTATGTGACAGCGTGAGAGAGAGAGAGAGTGTGTGACAGCGTGAGGGAGAGAGAGTGTGTGACAGCGTGAGGGAGAGAGAGTGTGACAGCGTGAGGGAGAGAGAGTGTGTGACAGCGTGAGAGAGAGAGAGAGTGTGACAGGGTGAGAGAGAGAGAGAGTGTGACAGCGTGAGAGAGAGAGCGAGTGCGACAGCGTGAGAGAGAGAGAGTGTGTGTGACAGGGTGAGAGAGAGAGTGTGTGACAGGGTGAGAGAGAGAGTGTGTGACAGGGTGAGAGAGAGAGTGTGTGACAGGATGAGAGAGAGAGTGTGTGTGACAGGGTGAGAGAGAGAGTGTGTGTGACAGGGTGAGAGAGAGAGTGAGTGACAGGGTGAGAGAGAGAGAGTGTGTGACAGGGTGAGAGAGAGAGAGTGTGTGACAGGGTGAGAGAGAGAGAGTGAGTGACAGGGTGAGAGAGAGAGTGAGTGACAGGGTGAGAGAGAGAGAGTGTGACTGGGTGAGAGAGAGAGAGTGAGTGACAGGGTGAGAGAGAGAGAGTGAGTGACAGGGTGAGAGAGAGAGAGTGAGTGACAGGGTGAGAGAGAGAGAGTGAGTGACAGGGTGAGAGAGAGAGTGAGTGACAGGGTGAGAGAGAGAGAGTGAGTGACATGGTGAGAGAGAGAGAGTGAGTGACAGGGTGAGAGAGAGAGAGTGAATGACAGGGTGAGAGAGAGAGTGTGTGACTGGGTGAGAGAGAGAGAGTGTGACAGGGTGCGAGAGAGAGTGTGACAGGGTGCGAGAGAGAGTGTGACAGGGTGCGAGAGAGAGTGTGACAGGGTGCGAGAGAGAGTGTGACAGGGCGCGAGAGAGAGAGTGAGGGTGCGAGAGAGAGACAGGGTGCGAGAGAGAGTGTGACAGGGTGCGAGAGAGAGTGTGACAGGGTGCGAGAGAGAGTGTGACAGGGTGCGAGAGAGAGTGTGACAGGGTGCGAGAGAGAGAGTGAGGGTGCGAGAGAGAGACAGGGTGCGAGAGAGAGTGTGACAGGGTGCGAGAGAGAGTGTGACAGGGTGCGAGAGAGAGTGTGACAGGGTGCGAGAGAGAGTGTGACAGGGTGCGAGAGAGAGTGTGACAGGGTGAGAGAGAGTGTGACAGGGTGAGAGAGAGAGTGTGACAGGGTGAGAGAGAGAGTGACAGGGTGAGAGAGAGAGTGACAGGGTGACAAAGAGAGAGAGAGAATGTGACAGGGTGAGTGAGAGTGTGACAGGGTGAGAGAGAGTGTGACAGGGTGAGAGAGAGTGTGACAGGGTGAGAGAGAGAGAGAGAGTGTGTGACAGGGTGAGCGAGAGGGAGAGAGTGTGTGACAGGGTGAGAGAGAGAGAGTGTGACAGGGTGAGAGAGAGTGTGACAGGGTGAGAGAGAGTGTGACAGGGTGAGGGAGAGAGAGTGTGACAGGGTGAGGGAGAGAGAGTGTGACAGGGTGAGAGAGAGAGAGTGTGACAGGGTGTGAGAGAGAGAGAGTGTGACAGGGTGAGAGAGAGAGAGTGCGTGACAGGGTGAGAGAGAGAGAGTGCGTAACAGGGTGCGAGAGAGAGAGAGTGACAGGGTGAGAAAGAGAGAGAGAGAATGTGACAGGGTGAGAAAGAGAGAGAGAGAATGTGACAGGGTGAGAGAGAGAGAGTGTGTGACAGGGTGAGAGAGAGAGAGAGTGTGACAGGGTGAGAGAGAGAGTGTGTGACAGGGAGAGAGAGAGAGAGAGAGTGTGACAGGGAGAGAGTGAGAGAGAGAGAGTGTGACAGGGTGAGAGAGTGTGTGTGACAGGGTGAGAGAGTGTGTGTGACAGGGTGAGAGAGAGAGTGTGTGTGACAGGGTGAGAGAGAGAGTGTGTGTGACAGGGTGAGAGAGAGAGAGAGAGAGTGTGTGACAGGGTGAGAGAGAGAGAGAGAGTGTGTGACAGCGGGAGAGAGTGAGTGTGTGAGAGAGAGAGTGTGTGACAGCGGGAGAGTGTGAGTGTGTGAGAGAGAGAGTGTGTGACAGCTTGAGAGAGAGTGTGTGACAGCGTGAGGGAGAGAGAGTGTGTGACAGCGTGAGGGAGAGAGAGTGTGTGACAGCGTGAGAGAGAGAGAGTGTGTGACAGCGTGAGAGAGAGAGAGTTTGTGACAGCGTGGGAGGGGGAGAGTGTGTGACAGCGTGGGAGGGGGAGAGTGTGTGACAGCATGGGAGAGAGAGTGTTTGACAGCGTGAGAGAGAGAGTGTGTGAGAGAGAGAGTGTGTGACAGCGTGAGAGAGAGTGTGTGTGACAGCGTGAGAGAGAGTGTGTATGACAGCGTGAGAGAGAGTGTGTGTGACAGCATGAGAGAGAGAGTGTGTGACAGCGTGAGAGAGAGTGTGTGTGACAGCGTGAGAGAGAGTGTGTGACAGCGTGAGAGAGAGTGTGTGACAGCGTGAGATGAGAGAGAGTGTGTGACAGCGGGAGAGAGAGAGTGTGTGACAGCGGGAGAGAGTGAGTGTGTGAGAGAGAGTGTGTGACAGCGTGAGAGAGAGAGAGTGTGTGACAGCGTGAGAGAGAGAGAGTGTGTGACAGGGTGCGAGAGAGAGTGTGACAGGGTGCGAGAGAGAGTGTGACAGGGTGCGAGAGAGAGTGTGACAGGGTGCGAGAGAGAGTGTGACAGGGTGAGAGAGAGTGTGACAGGGTGAGAGAGAGAGTGTGACAGGGTGAGAGAGAGAGTGACAGGGTGAGAGAGAGAGTGACAGGGTGACAAAGAGAGAGAGAGAATGTGACAGGGTGAGTGAGAGTGTGACAGGGTGAGAGAGAGTGTGACAGGGTGAGAGAGAGAGAGAGAGAGTGTGTGACAGGGTGAGCGAGAGGGAGAGAGTGTGTGACAGGGTGAGAGAGAGAGAGTGTGACAGGGTGAGAGAGAGTGTGACAGGGTGAGAGAGAGTGTGACAAGGTGAGGGAGAGAGAGTGTGACAGGGTGAGGGAGAGAGAGTGTGACAGGGTGAGAGAGAGAGAGTGTGACAGGGTGTGAGAGAGAGAGAGTGTGACAGGGTGAGAGAGAGAGAGTGCGTGACAGGGTGAGAGAGAGAGAGTGCGTAACAGGGTGCGAGAGAGAGAGAGTGACAGGGTGAGAAAGAGAGAGAGAGAATGTGACAGGGTGAGAAAGAGAGAGAGAGAATGTGACAGGGTGAGAGAGAGAGAGTGTGTGACAGGGTGAGAGAGAGAGAGAGTGTGACAGGGTGAGAGAGAGAGTGTGTGACAGGGAGAGAGAGAGAGAGAGAGTGTGACAGGGAGAGAGTGAGAGAGAGAGAGTGTGACAGGGTGAGAGAGTGTGTGTGACAGGGTGAGAGAGTGTGTGTGACAGGGTGAGAGAGAGTGTGTGTGTGACAGGGTGAGAGAGAGAGTGTGTGTGACAGGGTGAGAGAGAGAGTGTGTGTGACAGGGTGAGAGAGAGAGAGAGAGAGTGTGTGACAGGGTGAGAGAGAGAGAGAGAGTGTGTGACAGCGGGAGAGAGTGAGTGTGTGAGAGAGAGAGTGTGTGACAGCGGGAGAGTGTGAGTGTGTGAGAGAGAGAGTGTGTGACAGCTTGAGAGAGAGTGTGTGACAGCGTGAGGGAGAGAGAGTGTGTGACAGCGTGAGGGAGAGAGAGTGTGTGACAGCGTGAGAGAGAGAGAGTGTGTGACAGCGTGAGAGAGAGAGAGTTTGTGACAGCGTGGGAGGGGGAGAGTGTGTGACAGCGTGGGAGGGGGAGAGTGTGTGACAGCATGGGAGAGAGAGTGTTTGACAGCGTGGGAGAGAGAGTGTTTGACAGCGTGAGAGAGAGTGTGTGAGAGAGAGAGTGTGTGACAGCGTGAGAGAGAGTGTGTGTGACAGCGTGAGAGAGAGTGTGTATGACAGCGTGAGAGAGAGTGTGTGTGACAGCATGAGAGAGAGAGTGTGTGACAGCGTGAGAGAGAGTGTGTGTGACAGCGTGAGAGAGAGTGTGTGACAGCGTGAGAGAGAGTGTGTGACAGCGTGAGAGAGAGTGTGTGACAGCGTGAGAGAGAGTGTGTGACAGCGTGAGAGAGAGAGTGTGTGACAGCGTGAGATGAGAGAGAGTGTGTGACAGCGGGAGAGAGAGAGTGTGTGACAGCGGGAGAGAGTGAGTGTGTGAGAGAGAGTGTGTGACAGCGTGAGAGAGAGAGAGTGGGTGACAGCGTGAGAGAGAGAGAGTGTGTGACAGCGTGAGAGAGAGAGAGAATGTGTGACAGCGTGAGGGAGAGAGAGTGTGTGACAGCGTGAGAGAGAGAGAGTGTGTGACAGCGTGAGAGAGAGAGAGTGTGTGACAGCGTGAGAGAGAGAGAGTGTGTGACAGCGTGAGAGAGAGAGAGTGTGTGACAGCGTGAGAGAGAGAGAGTGTGTGACAGCGTGAGAGAGAGAGAGTGTGACAGCATGAGAGAGAGAGTATGTGACAGCGTGAGAGAGAGAGAGAGTGTGTGACAGCGTGAGGGAGAGAGAGTGTGTGACAGCGTGAGGGAGAGAGAGTGTGACAGCGTGAGTGAGAGAGAGTGTGTGACAGCGTGAGAGAGAGAGAGAGTGTGACAGGGTGAGAGAGAGAGAGAGTGTGACAGCGTGAGAGAGAGAGCGAGTGCGACAGCGTGAGAGAGAGAGAGTGTGTGTGACAGGGTGAGAGAGAGAGTGTGTGACAGGGTGAGAGAGAGAGTGTGTGACAGGGTGAGAGAGAGAGTGTGTGACAGGATGAGAGAGAGAGTGTGTGTGACAGGGTGAGAGAGAGAGTGTGTGTGACAGGGTGAGAGAGAGAGAGTGAGTGACAGGGTGAGAGAGAGAGAGTGTGTGACAGGGTGAGAGAGAGAGAGTGTGTGACAGGGTGAGAGAGAGAGAGTGAGTGACAGGGTGAGAGAGAGAGTGAGTGACAGGGTGAGAGAGAGAGAGTGTGACTGGGTGAGAGAGAGAGAGTGAGTGACAGGGTGAGAGAGAGAGAGTGAGTGACAGGGTGAGAGAGAGAGAGTGAGTGACAGGGTGAGAGAGAGAGAGTGAGTGACAGGGTGAGAGAGAGAGAGTGAGTGACAGGGTGAGAGAGAGAGAGTGAGTGACATGGTGAGAGAGAGAGAGTGAGTGACAGGGTGAGAGAGAGAGAGTGAATGACAGGGTGAGAGAGAGAGTGTGTGACTGGGTGAGAGAGAGAGAGTGTGACAGGGTGCGAGAGAGAGTGTGACAGGGTGCGAGAGAGAGTGTGACAGGGTGCGAGAGAGAGTGTGACAGGGTGCGAGAGAGAGTGTGACAGGGTGCGAGAGAGAGAGTGAGGGTGCGAGAGAGAGACAGGGTGCGAGAGAGAGTGTGACAGGGTGCGAGAGAGAGTGTGACAGGGTGCGAGAGAGAGTGTGACAGGGTGCGAGAGAGAGTGTGACAGGGTGCGAGAGAGAGAGTGAGGGTGCGAGAGAGAGACAGGGTGCGAGAGAGAGTGTGACAGGGTGCGAGAGAGAGTGTGACAGGGTGCGAGAGAGAGTGTGACAGGGTGCGAGAGAGAGTGTGACAGGGTGCGAGAGAGAGTGTGACAGGGTGAGAGAGAGTGTGACAGGGTGAGAGAGAGAGTGTGACAGGGTGAGAGAGAGAGTGACAGGGTGAGAGAGAGAGTGACAGGGTGACAAAGAGAGAGAGAGAATGTGACAGGGTGAGTGAGAGTGTGACAGGGTGAGAGAGAGTGTGACAGGGTGAGAGAGAGTGTGACAGGGTGAGAGAGAGAGAGAGAGTGTGTGACAGGGTGAGCGAGAGGGAGAGAGTGTGTGACAGGGTGAGAGAGAGAGAGTGTGACAGGGTGAGAGAGAGTGTGACAGGGTGAGAGAGAGTGTGACAGGGTGAGGGAGAGAGAGTGTGACAGGGTGAGGGAGAGAGAGTGTGACAGGGTGAGAGAGAGAGAGTGTGACAGGGTGTGAGAGAGAGAGAGTGTGACAGGGTGAGAGAGAGAGAGTGCGTGACAGGGTGAGAGAGAGAGAGTGCGTGACAGGGTGAGAGAGAGAGAGTGCGTAACAGGGTGCGAGAGAGAGAGAGTGACAGGGTGAGAAAGAGAGAGAGAGAATGTGACAGGGTGAGAAAGAGAGAGAGAGATTGTGACAGGGTGAGAGAGAGAGAGTGTGTGACAGGGTGAGAGAGAGAGAGAGTGTGACAGGGTGAGAGAGAGAGTGTGTGACAGGGAGAGAGAGAGAGAGAGAGTGTGACAGGGAGAGAGTGAGAGAGAGAGAGTGTGACAGGGTGAGAGAGTGTGTGTGACAGGGTGAGAGAGTGTGTGTGACAGGGTGAGAGAGAGAGTGTGTGTGACAGGGTGAGAGAGAGAGTGTGTGTGACAGGGTGAGAGAGAGAGAGAGAGAGTGTGTGACAGGGTGAGAGAGAGAGAGAGAGTGTGTGACAGCGGGAGAGAGTGAGTGTGTGAGAGAGAGAGTGTGTGACAGCGGGAGAGTGTGAGTGTGTGAGAGAGAGAGTGTGTGACAGCTTGAGAGAGAGTGTGTGACAGCGTGAGGGAGAGAGAGTGTGTGACAGCGTGAGGGAGAGAGAGTGTGTGACAGCGTGAGAGAGAGAGAGTGTGTGACAGCGTGAGAGAGAGAGAGTTTGTGACAGCGTGGGAGGGGGAGAGTGTGTGACAGCGTGGGAGGGGGAGAGTGTGTGACAGCATGGGAGAGAGAGTGTTTGACAGCGTGAGAGAGAGAGTGTGTGAGAGAGAGAGTGTGTGACAGCGTGAGAGAGAGTGTGTGTGACAGCGTGAGAGAGAGTGTGTATGACAGCGTGAGAGAGAGTGTGTGTGACAGCATGAGAGAGAGAGTGTGTGACAGCGTGAGAGAGAGTGTGTGTGACAGCGTGAGAGAGAGTGTGTGACAGCGTGAGAGAGAGTGTGTGACAGCGTGAGAGAGAGTGTGTGACAGCGTGAGAGAGAGAGTGTGTGACAGCGTGAGATGAGAGAGAGTGTGTGACAGCGGGAGAGAGAGAGTGTGTGACAGCGGGAGAGAGTGAGTGTGTGAGAGAGAGTGGGTGACAGCGTGAGAGAGAGAGAGTGTGTGACAGCGTGAGAGAGAGAGAGAGAGAGAGAGAGAGAGTGTGACAGGGTGAGAGAGAGAGAGTGTGACAGGGTGAGAGAGAGAGAGAGTGTGACAGGGTGAGAGAGAGAGAGAGAGTGTGACAGGGCGAGAGAGAGAGAGAGAGTGTGACAGGGTGAGAGAGAGTGTGACAGGGTGAGAGAGAGTGTGACAGGGTGAGAGAGAGTGTGACAGGGTGAGAGAGAGAGAGAGTGTGTGACAGGGTGAGAGAGAGAGAGAGAGTGTGACAGGGTGAGAGAGAGAGAGAGAGTGTGACAGGGTGAGAGAGAGAGAGAGAGTGTGACAGGGTGAGAGAGAGAGAGAGTGTGTGACAGGGTGAGAGAGAGAGTGAGTGACAGGGTGAGAGAGAGAGAGTGAGTGACAGGGTGAGAGAGAGAGAGTGAGTGACAGGGTGAGAGAGAGAGAGTGTGTGACTGGGTGAGAGAGAGAGAGAGTGTGACGGTGCGAGAGAGAGTGTGACGGTGCGAGAGAGAGACGGTGAGAGAGAGAGTGTGACAGGGTGAGAGAGAGAGTGACAGGGTGAGAGAGTGTGACAGGGTGAGAAAGAGAGAGAGAGAATGTGACAGGGTGAGTGAGAGAGAGAGAGAGAGTGTGACAGGGTGAGAGATAGTGTGACAGGGTGAGAGGGAGAGAGATTGTGTGACAGGGTGAGCGAGAGGGAGAGAGTGTGTGACAGGGTGAGAGAGAGAGAGAGTGTGACAGGGTGAGAGAGAGTGTGACAGGGTGAGAGAGACAGAGAGAGAGTGTGACAGGGTGAGACAGAGAGAGAGTGTGACAGGGTGAGAGAGAGAGAGTGTGTGACAGGGTGAGCGAGAGGGAGAGAGTGTGTGATAGGGTGAGAGACAGAGAGAGAGAGAGAGAGTGTGACAGGATGAGAGAGAGTCTGACAGGGTGAGAGAGAGTGTGACAGGGTGAGAGAGAGAGTGTGTGACAGGGTGAGAGAGAGTGTGTGTGACAGGGTGAGAGAGAGTGTGTGTGACAGGGTGAGAGAGAGTGTGTGTGACAGGGTGGGAGAGAGAGAGTGCGTGACAGGGTGAGAGAGAGAGAGTGCGTAACAGGGTTCGAGAGAGAGAGAGAGTGACAGGGTGAGAAAGAGAGAGAGAGAATGTGACAGGGTGAGAAAGAGAGAGAGAGAATGTGACAGGGTGAGAAAGAGAGAGAGATAATGTGACAGGGTGAGTGAGAGAGAGAGAGAATGTGACTGGGTGAGTGAGAGAGAGAGAGTGTGACAGGGTGACAGAGAGAGAGAGAGAGTGTGACAGGGTGACAGAGAGAGAGAGTGTGACAGGGTGAGAGAGAGAGTGTGTGACAGGATGAGAGATTGAGTGTGTGACAGGATGAGAGAGAGTGTGTGTGACAGGGTGAGAGATTGTGTGACAGGGTGAGAGAGAGAGTGTGACAGGGTGAGAGAGAGAGTGTGTGACAGGGTGAGAGAGAGAGAGTGTGTGACAGGGTGAGAGAGAGAGTGTGTGACAGGGTGAGAGAGAGAGTGTGTGACAGGGTGAGAGAGAGAGTGTGTGACAGGGTGAGAGAGAGAGTGTGTGACAGGGTGAGAGAGAGAGTGTGTGACAGGGTGACAGAGAGAGAGAGAGAGAGAGAGTGTGACAGGGTGACAGAGAGAGAGAGAGAGAGAGTGTGACAGGGTGAGAGGGAGAGAGAGAGTGTGACAGGGTGACAGAGAGAGAGTGTGACAGGGTGAGAGAGAGAGAGAGAGAGTGTGACAGGGTGAGAGAGAGAGAGAGAGAGTGTGACAGGGTGAGAGAGAGTGTGACAGGGTGAGAGAGAGTGTGACAGGGTGAGAGAGAGAGAGAGTGTGTGACAGGGTGAGAGAGAGAGAGAGTGTGACAGGGTGAGAGAGAGAGAGAGAGTGTGACAGGGTGAGAGAGAGAGAGAGAGTGTGACAGGGTGAGAGAGAGAGAGAGAGTGTGACAGGGTGAGAGAGAGAGAGAGTGTGTGACAGGGTGAGAGAGAGAGAGTGAGTGACAGGGTGAGAGAGAGAGAGTGAGTGACAGGGTGAGAGAGAGAGAGTGAGTGACAGGGTGAGAGAGAGAGAGTGTGTGACTGGGTGAGAGAGAGAGAGAGTGTGACGGTGCGAGAGAGAGTGTGACGGTGCGAGAGAGAGACGGTGAGAGAGAGAGTGTGACAGGGTGAGAGAGAGAGTGACAGGGTGAGAGAGTGTGACAGGGTGAGAAAGAGAGAGAGAGAATGTGACAGGGTGAGTGAGAGAGAGAGAGAGAGTGTGACAGGGTGAGAGATAGTGTGACAGGGTGAGAGAGAGAGAGATTGTGTGACAGGGTGAGCGAGAGGGAGAGAGTGTGTGACAGGGTGAGAGAGAGAGGGAGTGTGACAGGGTGAGAGAGAGTGTGACAGGGTGAGAGAGAGTGTGACAGGGTGAGAGAGAGTGTGACAGGGTGAGTGAGACAGAGAGAGAGTGTGACAGGGTGAGACAGAGAGAGTGTGACAGGGTGAGAGAGAGAGAGAGTGTGACAGGGTGAGAGAGAGAGAGTGTGTGACAGGGTGAGCGAGAGGGAGAGAGTGTGTGATAGGGTGAGAGACAGAGAGAGAGAGAGAGAGTGTGACAGGATGAGAGAGAGTGTGACAGGATGAGAGAGAGTCTGACAGGGTGAGAGGGAGTGTGACAGGGTGAGAGAGAGAGTGTGTGACAGGGTGAGAGAGAGTGTGTGTGACAGGGTGAGAGAGAGTGTGTGTGACAGGGTGAGAGAGAGTGTGTGTGACAGGGTGGGAGAGAGAGAGTGCGTGACAGGGTGAGAGAGAGAGAGTGCGTAACAGGGTGCGAGAGAGAGAGCGAGTGACAGGGTGAGAAAGAGAGAGAGAGAATGTGACAGGGTGAGAAAGAGAGAGAGAGAATGTGACAGGGTGAGAAAGAGAGAGAGAGAATGTGGCAGGGTGAGAGAGAGAGTGTGTGACAGGATGAGAGAGAGAGTGTGTGACAGGATGAGAGAGTGTGTGTGACAGGGTGAGAGAGAGTGTGTGTGACAGGGTGGGAGAGAGAGAGTGCGTGACAGGGTGAGAGAGAGAGAGTGCGTAACAGGGTGCGAGAGAGAGAGAGAGTGACAGGGTGAGAAAGAGAGAGAGAGAATGTGACAGGGTGAGAAAGAGAGAGAGAGAATGTGACAGGGTGAGAAAGAGAGAGAGATAATGTGACAGGGTGAGTGAGAGAGAGAGAGAATGTGACTGGGTGAGTGAGAGAGAGAGAGTGTGACAGGGTGACAGAGAGAGTGTGACAGGGTGACAGAGAGAGAGAGTGTGACAGGGTGAGAGAGAGAGTGTGTGACAGGATGAGAGAGAGAGTGTGTGACAGGATGAGAGAGAGTGTGTGTGACAGGGTGAGAGAGTGTGTGTGTGACAGGGTGAGAGAGTGTGTGTGTGACAGGGTGAGAGAGTGTGTGACAGGGTGAGAGAGAGAGTGTGTGACAGGGTGAGAGAGAGAGTGTGTGACAGGGTGAGAGAGAGAGAGAGAGAATGTGACAGGGTGAGTGAGAGAGAGAGTGTGACAGGGTGAGAGATAGTGTGACAGGGTGAGAGAGAGAGAGATTGTGTGACAGGGTGAGCGAGAGGGAGAGAGTGTGTGACAGGGTGAGAGAGAGAGAGAGTGTGACAGGGTGAGAGAGAGTGTGACAGGGTGAGAGAGAGTGTGACAGGGTGAGTGAGACAGAGAGAGAGTGTGACAGGGTGAGACAGAGAGAGAGTGTGACAGGGTGAGAGAGAGAGAGTGTGTGACAGGGTGAGCGAGAGGGAGAGAGTGTGTGATAGGGTGAGAGACAGAGAGAGAGAGAGAGAGTGTGACAGGATGAGAGAGAGTGTGACAGGATGAGAGAGAGTCTGACAGGGTGAGAGAGAGTGTGACAGGGTGAGAGAGAGAGTGTGTGACAGGGTGAGAGAGAGAGTGTGTGACAGGGTGAGAGAGAGTGTGTGTGACAGGGTGAGAGAGAGAGTGTGTGACAGGGTGAGAGAGAGAGTGTGTGACAGGGTGAGAGAGAGAGTGTGTGACAGGGTGAGAGAGAGAGTGTGTGACAGGGTGAGAGAGAGTGAGAGAGTGTGACATGGTGAGAATGAGAGAGAGAGTGTGACATGGTGAGAGTGAGAGAGAGAGTGTGACAAGCTGAGAGTGAGTGTGACAGAGGGAGAGTGTGACAGGGTGAGAGAGGGAGAGTGTGACAGGGTGAGAGAGGGAGAGTGTGACAGGGTGAGAGAGTGATAGTGTGACAGGGTGAGAGAGAGAGTGAGAGAATGTGACAGGGTGAGAAAGAGAGAGAGAGAATGTGACAGGGTGAGAAAGAGAGAGATAATGTGACAGGGTGAGTGAGAGAGAGAGAGAATGTGACTGGGTGAGTGAGAGAGAGAGAGTGTGACAGGGTGACAGAGAGAGAGAGAGAGTGTGACAGGGTGACAGAGAGAGAGAGTGTGACAGGGTGAGAGAGAGAGTGTGTGACAGGATGAGAGAGAGAGTGTGTGACAGGATGAGAGAGAGAGTGTGTGACAGGATGAGAGAGAGTGTGTGTGACAGGGTGAGAGAGTGTGTGTGTGACAGGGTGAGAGAGTGTGTGACAGGGTGAGAGAGAGAGTGTGTGACAGGGTGAGAGAGAGAGTGTGTGACAGGGTGAGAGAGAGAGTGTGTGACAGGGTGAGAGAGAGAGTGTGTGACAGGGTGAGAGAGAGAGTGTGTGACAGGGTGAGAGAGAGTGTGTGACAGGGTGAGAGAGAGAGTGTGTGACAGGGTGAGAGAGAGAGAGTGTGTGACAGGGTGAGAGAGAGAGTGTGTGACAGGGTGAGAGAGAGAGTGTGTGACAGGGTGAGAGAGAGAGTGTGTGACAGGGTGACAGAGAGAGAGAGAGAGAGAGAGAGAGTGTGACAGGGTGAGAGGGAGAGAGAGAGTGTGACAGGGTGAGAGAGAGAGAGTGTGACAGGGTGAGAGAGAGAGAGAGAGAGTGTGACAGGGTGAGAGAGAGTGTGACAGGGTGAGAGAGAGTGTGACAGGGTGAGAGAGAGTGTGACAGGGTGAGAGAGAGTGTGACAGGGTGAGAGAGAGTGTGACAGGGTGAGAGAGAGAGAGAGTGTGTGACAGGGTGAGAGAGAGAGAGAGTGTGACAGGGTGAGAGAGAGAGAGTGAGTGACAGGGTGAGAGAGAGAGAGTGATTGACAGGGTGAGAGAGAGAGAGTGAGTGACAGGGTGAGAGAGAGAGAGTGAGTGACAGGGTGAGAGAGAGAGAGTGAGTGACAGGGTGAGAGAGAGAGAGAGTGTGACGGTGCGAGAGAGAGTGTGACGGTGCGAGAGAGAGTGTGACGGTGCGAGAGAGAGACGGTGAGAGAGAGAGTGTGACAGGGTGAGAGAGAGAGTGACAGGGTGAGAGAGTGTGACAGGGTGAGAAAGAGAGAGAGAGAATGTGACAGGGTGAGTGAGAGAGAGAGAGAGAGTGTGACAGGGTGAGAGATAGTGTGACAGGGTGAGAGAGAGAGAGATTGTGTGACAGGGTGAGCGAGAGGGAGAGAGTGTGTGACAGGGTGAGAGAGAGAGAGAGTGTGACAGGGTGAGAGAGAGTGTGACAGGGTGAGAGAGACAGAGAGAGAGTGTGACAGGGTGAGACAGAGAGAGAGTGTGACAGGGTGAGAGAGAGAGAGTGTGTGACAGGGTGAGCGAGAGGGAGAGAGTGTGTGATAGGGTGAGAGACAGAGAGAGAGAGAGAGAGAGTGTGACAGGATGAGAGAGAGTGTGACAGGGTGAGAGAGAGTGTGACAGGGTGAGAGAGAGAGTGTGTGACAGGGTGAGAGAGAGAGAGTGTGACAGGGTGAGAGATAGTGTGACAGGGTGAGAGAGAGAGAGATTGTGTGAGAGGGTGAGCGAGAGGGAGAGAGTGTGTGACAGGGTGAGAGAGAGAGAGAGAGTGTGACAGGGTGAGAGAGAGTGTGACAGGGTGAGAGAGAGTGTGACAGTGTGAGTGAGAGAGAGAGAGAGTGTGACAGGGTGAGACAGAGAGAGAGTGTGACAGGGTGAGAGAGAGAGAGTGTGTGACAGGGTGAGCGAGAGGGAGAGAGTGTGTGATAGGGTGAGAGACAGAGAGAGAGAGAGAGAGTGTGACAGGATGAGAGAGAGTGTGACAGGATGAGAGAGAGTCTGACAGGGTGAGAGAGAGTGTGACAGGGTGAGAGAGAGAGTGTGTGACAGGGTGAGAGAGAGTGTGTGTGACAGGGTGAGAGAGAGTGTGTGTGACAGGGTGGGAGAGAGAGAGTGCGTGACAGGGTGAGAGAGAGAGAGTGCGTAACAGGGTGCGAGAGAGAGAGAGAGTGACAGGGTGAGAAAGAGAGAGAGAGAATGTGACAGGGTGAGAAAGAGAGAGAGAGAATGTGACAGGGTGAGTGAGAGAGAGAGAGAATGTGACTGGGTGAGTGAGAGAGAGAGAGTGTGACAGGGTGACAGAGAGAGAGAGAGAGTGTGACAGGGTGACAGAGAGAGAGAGTGTGACAGGGTGAGAGAGAGAGTGTGTGACAGGATGAGAGAGAGAGTGTGTGACAGGATGAGAGAGTGTGTGTGACAGGGTGAGAGAGTGTGTGTGTGACAGGGTGAGAGAGTGTGTGACAGGGTGAGAGAGAGAGTGTGTGACAGGGTGAGAGAGAGAGTGTGTGACAGGGTGAGAGAGAGAGTGTGTGACAGGGTGAGAGAGAGAGAGTGTGTGACAGGGTGAGAGAGAGAGTGTGTGACAGGGTGAGAGAGAGAGTGTGTGACAGGGTGAGAGAGAGAGTGTGTGACAGGGTGAGAGAGAGAGTGTGTGACAGGGTGAGACAGAGAGTGTGTGACAGGGTGAGAGAGAGAGTGTGCGACAGGGTGAGAGAGAGAGGAGTGTGTGACAGGGTGAGAGAGAGTGTGTGTGACAGGGTGAGAGAGAGAGTGTGTGACAGGGTGAGAGAGAGAGTGTGTGACAGGGTGAGAGAGAGAGTGTGTGACAGGGTGAGAGAGAGAGTGTGTGACAGGGTGAGAGAGAGAGTGTGTGACAGGGTGAGAGAGAGAGTGTGTGACAGGGTGAGAGAGAGAGTGTGTGACAGGGTGAGAGAGAGAGTGTGTGACAGGGTGAGAGAGAGAGTGTGTGACAGGGTGAGAGAGAGAGTGTGTGACAGGGTGAGAGAGAGAGTGTGTGACAGGGTGAGAGAGAGAGTGTGTGACAGGGTGAGAGAGAGAGTGTGTGACAGGGTGAGAGAGAGAGAGTGTGTGACAGGGTGAGAGAGAGAGAGTGTGTGACAGGGTGAGAGAGAGAGAGTGTGTGACAGGGTGAGAGAGAGAGTGTGTGACAGGGTGAGAGAGAGAGTGTGTGACAGGGTGAGAGAGAGAGTGTGTGACAGGGTGAGAGAGAGTGTGTGTGACAGGGTGAGAGAGAGTGAGAGAGTGTGACATGGTGAGGATGAGAGAGAGAGTGTGACATGGTGAGGGAGGGAGAGAGTGTGACATTGTGAGAGAGAGTGTGTGTGACAAGGTGAGAGAGAGAGAGTGTGACATGGTGAGCGAGAGAGAGTGTGACAAGCTGAGAGTGAGTGTGACAAGCTGAGAGTGAGTGTGACAGAGGGAGAGTGTGACAGGGTGAGAGAGGGAGAGTGTGACAGGGTGAGAGAGTGATAGTGTGACAGGGTGAGAGAGAGAGTGTGTGACAGGGTGAGAGAGAGAGAGTGTGTGACAGGGTGAGAGAGAGAGAGTGTGTGACAGGGTGAGAGTGAGAGAGTGTGTGACAGGGTGAGAGTGAGAGAGTGTGTGACAGGGTGAGAGTGAGAGAGTGTGTGACAGGGTGAGAGTGAGAGAGTGTGTGACAGGGTGAGAGAGAGAGAGTGAGTGACAGGGTGAGAGAGAGAGAGTGAGTGACAGGGTGAGAGAGAGAGAGTGAGTGACAAGGTGAGAGAGAGAGTGTGTGTGACAGGGTGAGAGAGAGAGTGTGTGTGACAGGGTGAGAGAGAGTGTGTGTGACAGGGTGAGAGAGAGAGAGTGAGTGACAGGGTGAGAGAGAGAGAGTGTGTGACAGGGTGAGAGAGAGAGAGTGTGTGACAGGGTGAGAGAGAGAGAGTGAGTGACAGGGTGAGAGAGAGAGTGAGTGACAGGGTGAGAGAGAGAGAGTGTGACTGGGTGAGAGAGAGAGAGAGTGTGACTGGGTGAGAGAGAGAGAGTGAGTGACAGGGTGAGAGAGAGAGAGTGAGTGACAGGGTGAGAGAGAGAGAGTGAGTGACAGGGTGAGAGAGAGAGAGTGAGTGACAGGGTGAGAGAGAGAGAGTGAGTGACAGGGTGAGAGAGAGAGAGTGAGTGACAGGGTGAGAGAGAGAGAGTGAGTGACAGGGTGAGAGAGAGAGAGTGAGTGACAGGGTGAGAGAGAGAGAGTGAGTGACAGGGTGAGAGAGAGAGAGTGAGTGACAGGGTGAGAGAGAGAGAGTGAGTGACAGGGTGAGAGAGAGAGAGTGAGTGACAGGGTGAGAGAGAGAGAGTGAGTGACAGGGTGAGAGAGAGAGAGTGTGACAGGGTGAGAGAGAGAGTGTGTGACAGGATGAGAGAGAGAGTGTGTGACAGGATGAGAGAGAGTGTGTGTGACAGGGTGAGAGAGTGTGTGTGTGACAGGGTGAGAGAGTGTGTGACAGGGTGAGAGAGAGAGTGTGTGACAGGGTGAGAGAGAGAGTGTGTGACAGGGTGAGAGAGAGAGTGTGTGACAGGGTGAGAGAGAGAGTGTGTGACAGGGTGAGAGAGAGAGTGTGTGACAGGGTGAGAGAGAGTGTGTGACAGGGTGAGAGAGAGAGAGTGTGACTGGGTGAGAGAGAGAGAGAGTGTGACAGGGTGAGAGAGAGTGTGTGACAGGGTGAGAGAGAGAGTGTGTGACAGGGTGAGAGAGAGAGTGTGTGACAGGGTGAGAGAGAGAGTGTGTGACAGGGTGAGAGAGAGAGTGTGTGACAGGGTGAGAGAGAGAGTGTGTGACAGGGTGAGAGAGAGAGTGTGTGACAGGGTGAGAGAGAGAGTGTGTGACAGGGTGACAGAGAGAGAGAGAGAGAGAGAGAGTGTGACAGGGTGAGAGGGAGAGAGAGAGTGTGACAGGGTGACAGAGAGAGAGTGTGACAGGGTGACAGAGAGAGAGTGTGACAGGGTGAGAGAGAGAGAGAGAGAGTGTGACAGGGTGAGAGAGAGTGTGACAGGGTGAGAGAGAGTGTGACAGGGTGAGAGGGAGAGAGAGAGTGTGACAGGGTGAGAGAGAGAGAGAGAGTGTGACAGGGTGAGAGAGAGAGAGAGTGTGTGACAGGGTGAGAGAGAGAGAGTGAGTGACAGGGTGAGAGAGAGAGAGTGAGTGACAGGGTGAGAGAGAGAGAGTGAGTGACAGGGTGAGAGAGAGAGAGTGTGTGACTGGGTGAGAGAGAGAGAGAGTGTGACGGTGCGAGAGAGAGTGTGACGGTGCGAGAGAGAGTGTGACGGTGCGAGAGAGAGACGGTGAGAGAGAGAGTGTGACAGGATGAGAGAGAGAGTGACAGGGTGAGAGAGTGTGACAGGGTGAGAAAGAGAGAGAGAGAATGTGACAGGGTGAGTGAGTGAGAGAGAGAGAGTGTGACAGGGTGAGAGATAGTGTGACAGGGTGAGAGAGAGAGAGATTGTGTGACAGGGTGAGCGAGAGGGAGAGAGTGTGTGACAGGGTGAGAGAGAGAGAGAGAGTGTGACAGGGTGAGAGAGAGTGTGACAGGGTGAGAGAGAGTGTGACAGGGTGAGTGAGACAGAGAGAGAGTGTGACAGGGTGAGACAGAGAGAGAGTGTGACAGGGTGAGAGAGAGAGAGTGTGTGACAGGGTGAGCGAGAGGGAGAGAGTGTGTGATAGGGTGAGAGACAGAGAGAGAGAGAGAGAGTGTGACAGGATGAGAGAGAGTGTGACAGGATGAGAGAGAGTGTGACAGGGTGAGAGAGAGTGTGACAGGGTGAGAGAGAGAGTGTGTGACAGGGTGAGAGAGAGTGTGTGTGACAGGGTGAGAGAGAGTGTGTGTGACAGGGTGAGAGAGAGTGTGTGTGACAGGGTGGGAGAGAGAGAGTGCGTGACAGGGTGAGAGAGAGAGAGTGCGTAACAGGGTGCGAGAGAGAGAGAGAGTGACAGGGTGAGAAAGAGAGAGAGAGAATGTGACAGGGTGAGAAAGAGAGAGAGAGAATGTGACAGGGTGAGAAAGAGAGAGAGATAATGTGACAGGGTGAGTGAGAGAGAGAGAGAATGTGACTGGGTGAGTGAGAGAGAGAGAGTGTGACAGGGTGACAGAGAGAGTGTGACAGGGTGACAGAGAGAGAGAGTGTGACAGGGTGAGAGAGAGAGTGTGTGACAGGATGAGAGAGAGAGTGTGTGACAGGATGAGAGAGAGTGTGTGTGACAGGGTGAGAGAGTGTGTGTGTGACAGGGTGAGAGAGTGTGTGTGTGACAGGGTGAGAGAGTGTGTGACAGGGTGAGAGAGAGAGTGTGTGACAGGGTGAGAGAGAGAGTGTGTGACAGGGTGAGAGAGAGAGAGAGAGAATGTGACAGGGTGAGTGAGAGAGAGAGTGTGACAGGGTGAGAGATAGTGTGACAGGGTGAGAGAGAGAGAGATTGTGTGACAGGGTGAGCGAGAGGGAGAGAGTGTGTGACAGGGTGAGAGAGAGAGAGAGTGTGACAGGGTGAGAGAGAGTGTGACAGGGTGAGAGAGAGTGTGACAGGGTGAGTGAGACAGAGAGAGAGTGTGACAGGGTGAGACAGAGAGAGAGTGTGACAGGGTGAGAGAGAGAGAGTGTGTGACAGGGTGAGCGAGAGGGAGAGAGTGTGTGATAGGGTGAGAGACAGAGAGAGAGAGAGAGAGTGTGACAGGATGAGAGAGAGTGTGACAGGATGAGAGAGAGTCTGACAGGGTGAGAGAGAGTGTGACAGGGTGAGAGAGAGAGTGTGTGACAGGGTGAGAGAGAGAGTGTGTGACAGGGTGAGAGAGAGTGTGTGTGACAGGGTGAGAGAGAGAGTGTGACAGGGTGAGAGAGAGAGTGTGTGACAGGGTGAGAGAGAGAGTGTGTGACAGGGTGAGAGAGAGTGAGAGAGTGTGACATGGTGAGAATGAGAGAGAGTGTGACATGGTGAGAGTGAGAGAGAGAGTGTGACAAGCTGAGAGTGAGTGTGACAGAGGGAGAGTGTGACAGGGTGAGAGAGGGAGAGTGTGACAGGGTGAGAGAGGGAGAGTGTGACAGGGTGAGAGAGTGATAGTGTGACAGGGTGAGAGAGAGAGTGAGAGAATGTGACAGGGTGAGAAAGAGAGAGAGAGAATGTGACAGGGTGAGAAAGAGAGAGATAATGTGACAGGGTGAGTGAGAGAGAGAGAGAATGTGACTGGGTGAGTGAGAGAGAGAGAGT
Source organism: Carcharodon carcharias (assembly GCF_017639515.1). Taxonomy (NCBI): domain Eukaryota; kingdom Metazoa; phylum Chordata; class Chondrichthyes; order Lamniformes; family Lamnidae; genus Carcharodon; species Carcharodon carcharias. The sequence goes on from NC_054484.1 coordinate 85,248,445, forward strand.
GTGACAGGGTGACAGAGAGAGAGAGAGAGTGTGACAGGGTGACAGAGAGAGAGAGTGTGACAGGGTGAGAGAGAGAGTGTGTGACAGGATGAGAGAGAGAGTGTGTGACAGGATGAGAGAGAGAGTGTGTGACAGGATGAGAGAGAGAGTGTGTGACAGGATGAGAGACAGTGTGTGTGACAGGGTGAGAGAGTGTGTGTGTGACAGGGTGAGAGAGTGTGTGACAGGGTGAGAGAGAGAGTGTGTGACAGGGTGAGAGAGAGAGTGTGTGACAGGGTGAGAGAGAGAGTGTGTGACAGGGTGAGAGAGAGAGTGTGTGACAGGGTGAGAGAGAGAGTGTGTGACAGGGTGAGAGAGAGAGTGTGTGACAGGGTGAGAGAGAGAGTGTGTGACAGGGTGAGAGAGAGAGTGTGTGACAGGGTGAGAGAGAGAGTGTGTGACAGGGTGAGAGAGAGAGTGTGTGACAGGGTGAGAGAGAGAGTGTGTGACAGGGTGACAGAGAGAGAGAGAGAGAGAGAGAGAGTGTGACAGGGTGAGAGGGAGAGAGAGAGTGTGACAGGGTGACAGAGATAGAGTGTGACAGGGTGAGAGAGAGAGAGAGAGAGTGTGACAGGGTGAGAGAGAGTGTGACAGGGTGAGAGAGAGTGTGACAGGGTGAGAGAGAGTGTGACAGGGTGAGAGAGAGTGTGACAGGGTGAGAGAGAGAGAGAGTGTGTGACAGGGTGAGAGAGAGAGAGAGTGTGACAGGGTGAGAGAGAGAGAGTGAGTGACAGGGTGAGAGAGAGAGAGAGAGTGACAGGGTGAGAGAGAGAGAGTGAGTGACAGGGTGAGAGAGAGAGAGTGAGTGACAGGGTGAGAGAGAGAGAGTGAGTGACAGGGTGAGAGAGAGAGAGAGTGTGACGGTGCGAGAGAGAGTGTGACGGTGCGAGAGAGAGTGTGACGGTGCGAGAGAGAGACGGTGAGAGAGAGAGTGTGACAGGGTGAGAGAGAGAGTGACAGGGTGAGAGAGTGTGACAGGGTGAGAAAGAGAGAGAGAGAATGTGACAGGGTGAGTGAGAGAGAGAGAGAGAGTGTGACAGGGTGAGAGATAGTGTGACAGGGTGAGAGAGAGAGAGATTGTGTGACAGGGTGAGCGAGAGGGAGAGAGTGTGTGACAGGGTGAGAGAGAGAGAGTGTGTGACAGGGTGAGAGAGAGTGTGACAGGGTGAGAGAGACAGAGAGAGAGTGTGACAGGGTGAGACAGAGAGAGAGTGTGACAGGGTGAGAGAGAGAGAGTGTGTGACAGGGTGAGCGAGAGGGAGAGAGTGTGTGATAGGGTGAGAGACAGAGAGAGAGAGAGAGAGAGTGTGACAGGATGAGAGAGAGTCTGACAGGGTGAGAGAGAGTGTGACAGGGTGAGAGAGAGAGTGTGTGACAGGGTGAGAGAGAGAGAGTGTGACAGGGTGAGAGATAGTGTGACAGGGTGAGAGAGAGAGAGATTGTGTGACAGGGTGAGCGAGAGGGAGAGAGTGTGTGACAGGGTGAGAGAGAGAGAGAGAGTGTGACAGGGTGAGAGAGAGTGTGACAGGGTGAGAGAGAGTGTGACAGGGTGAGTGAGACAGAGAGAGAGTGTGACAGGGTGAGACAGAGAGAGAGTGTGACAGGGTGAGAGAGAGAGAGTGTGTGACAGGGTGAGCGAGAGGGAGAGAGTGTGTGATAGGGTGAGAGACAGAGAGAGAGAGAGAGAGTGTGACAGGATGAGAGAGAGTGTGACAGGATGAGAGAGAGTCTGACAGGGTGAGAGAGTGTGTGACAGGGTGAGAGAGAGTGTGTGTGACAGGGTGAGAGAGAGTGTGTGTGACAGGGTGAGAGAGAGTGTGTGTGACAGGGTGGGAGAGAGAGAGTGCGTGACAGGGTGAGAGAGAGAGAGTGCGTAACAGGGTGCGAGAGAGAGAGAGAGTGACAGGGTGAGAAAGAGAGAGAGAGAATGTGACAGGGTGAGAAAGAGAGAGAGAGAATGTGACAGGGTGAGTGAGAGAGAGAGAGAATGTGACTGGGTGAGTGAGAGAGAGAGAGTGTGACAGGGTGACAGAGAGAGAGAGAGAGTGTGACAGGGTGACAGAGAGAGAGAGTGTGACAGGGTGAGAGAGAGAGTGTGTGACAGGATGAGAGAGAGAGTGTGTGACAGGATGAGAGAGTGTGTGTGACAGGGTGAGAGAGTGTGTGTGTGACAGGGTGAGAGAGTGTGTGACAGGGTGAGAGAGAGAGTGTGTGACAGGGTGAGAGAGAGAGTGTGTGACAGGGTGAGAGAGAGAGTGTGTGACAGGGTGAGAGAGAGAGAGTGTGTGACAGGGTGAGAGAGAGAGTGTGTGACAGGGTGAGAGAGAGAGTGTGTGACAGGGTGAGAGAGAGAGAGTGTGACAGGGTGAGAGAGAGAGTGTGTGACAGGGTGAGACAGAGAGTGTGTGACAGGGTGAGAGAGAGAGTGTGTGACAGGGTGAGAGAGAGAGGAGTGTGTGACAGGGTGAGAGAGAGTGTGTGTGACAGGGTGAGAGAGAGAGTGTGTGACAGGGTGAGAGAGAGAGTGTGTGACAGGGTGAGAGAGAGAGTGTGTGACAGGGTGAGAGAGAGAGTGTGTGACAGGGTGAGAGAGAGAGTGTGTGACAGGGTGAGAGAGAGAGTGTGTGACAGGGTGAGAGAGAGAGTGTGTGACAGGGTGAGAGAGAGAGTGTGTGACAGGGTGAGAGAGAGAGTGTGTGACAGGGTGAGAGAGAGAGTGTGTGACAGGGTGAGAGAGAGAGTGTGTGACAGGGTGAGAGAGAGAGTGTGTGACAGGGTGAGAGAGAGAGTGTGTGACAGGGTGAGAGAGAGAGTGTGTGACAGGGTGAGAGAGAGAGAGTGTGTGACAGGGTGAGAGAGAGAGTGTGTGACAGGGTGAGAGAGAGAGTGTGTGACAGGGTGAGAGAGAGTGTGTGTGACAGGGTGAGAGAGAGTGTGTGTGACAGGGTGAGAGAGAGTGAGAGAGTGTGACATGGTGAGGATGAGAGAGAGAGTGTGACATGGTGAGGGAGGGAGAGAGTGTGACATTGTGAGAGAGAGTGTGTGTGACAAGGTGAGAGAGAGAGAGTGTGACATGGTGAGCGAGAGAGAGTGTGACAAGCTGAGAGTGAGTGTGACAAGCTGAGAGTGAGTGTGACAGAGGGAGAGTGTGACAGGGTGAGAGAGGGAGAGTGTGACAGGGTGAGAGAGTGATAGTGTGACAGGGTGAGAGAGAGAGTGTGTGACAGGGTGAGAGAGAGAGAGTGTGTGACAGGGTGAGAGAGAGAGAGTGTGTGACAGGGTGAGAGAGAGAGAGTGTGTGACAGGGTGAGAGTGAGAGAGTGTGTGACAGGGTGAGAGTGAGAGAGTGTGTGACAGGGTGAGAGTGAGAGAGTGTGTGACAGGGTGAGAGAGAGAGAGTGAGTGACAGGGTGAGAGAGAGAGAGTGAGTGACAGGGTGAGAGAGAGAGAGTGAGTGACAAGGTGAGAGAGAGTGTGTGTGACAGGGTGAGAGAGAGAGTGTGTGTGACAGGGTGAGAGAGAGTGTGTGTGACAGGGTGAGAGAGAGAGAGTGAGTGACAGGGTGAGAGAGAGAGAGTGTGTGACAGGGTGAGAGAGAGAGAGTGTGTGACAGGGTGAGAGAGAGAGAGTGAGTGACAGGGTGAGAGAGAGAGTGAGTGACAGGGTGAGAGAGAGAGAGTGTGACTGGGTGAGAGAGAGAGAGAGTGTGACTGGGTGAGAGAGAGAGAGTGAGTGACAGGGTGAGAGAGAGAGAGTGAGTGACAGGGTGAGAGAGAGAGAGTGAGTGACAGGGTGAGAGAGAGAGTGAGTGACAGGGTGAGAGAGAGAGAGTGAGTGACAGGGTGAGAGAGAGAGAGTGAGTGACAGGGTGAGAGAGAGAGAGTGAGTGACAGGGTGAGAGAGAGAGAGTGAGTGACAGGGTGAGAGAGAGAGAGTGAGTGACAGGGTGAGAGAGAGAGAGTGAGTGACAGGGTGAGAGAGAGAGAGTGAGTGACAGGGTGAGAGAGAGAGAGTGAGTGACAGGGTGAGAGAGAGAGAGTGAGTGACAGGGTGAGAGAGAGAGAGTGAGTGACAGGGTGAGAGAGAGAGTGTGTGACAGGGTGAGAGAGAGAGTGTGTGACAGGGTGAGAGAGAGAGTGTGTGACAGGGTGAGAGAGAGAGTGTGTGACAAGGTGAGAGAGAGAGTGTGTGACAGGGTGAGAGAGAGAGAGAGTGTGTGACAGGGTGAGAGAGAGAGAGTGTGTGACAGGGTGAGAGAGAGAGAGTGTGTGACAGGGTGAGAGAGAGAGAGTGTGTGACAGGGTGAGAGAGAGAGAGTGTGTGACAGGGTGAGAGAGAGAGAGTGTGTGACAGGGTGAGAGAGAGAGTGTGTGACAGGGTGAGAGAGAGAGTGTGTGACAGGGTGAGAGAGAGAGTGTGTGACAAGGTGAGAGAGAGAGTGTGTGACAGGGTGAGAGAGAGAGTGTGTGACAGGGTGAGAGAGAGAGAGAGAGTGTGTGACAGGGTGACAGAGAGAGAGAGAGAGAGAGTGTGACAGGGTGACAGAGAGAGAGTGTGACAGGGTGACAGAGAGAGAGTGTGACAGGGTGAGAGAGAGTGTGACAGGGTGAGAGAGAGTGTGACAGGGTGAGAGAGAGTGTGACAGGGTGAGAGAGAGTGTGACAGGGTGAGAGAGAGAGTGACAGGGTGAGAGAGAGAGAGAGTGTGTGACAGGGTGAGAGAGAGAGAGAGAGTGTGACAGGGTGAGAGAGAGAGAGAGTGTGTGACAGGGTGAGAGAGAGAGAGTGAGTGACAGGGTGAGAGAGAGAGAGTGAGTGACAGGGTGAGAGAGAGAGAGTGAGTGACTGGGTGAGAGAGAGAGAGAGTGTGACGGTGCGAGAGAGAGTGTGACGGTGCGAGAGAGAGTGTGACGGTGCGAGAGAGAGTGTGACGGTGCGAGAGAGAGTGTGACGGTGCGAGAGAGAGACGGTGAGAGAGAGAGTGTGACAGGGTGAGAGAGAGTGTGACAGGGTGAGAGAGAGAGTGACAGGGTGAGAGAGTGTGACAGGGTGAGAAAGAGAGAGAGAGAATGTGACAGGGTGAGTGAGAGAGAGAGAGAGAGTGTGACAGGGTGAGAGATAGTGTGACAGGGTGAGAGAGAGAGAGATTGTGTGACAGGGTGAGCGAGAGGGAGAGAGTGTGTGACAGGGTGAGAGAGAGAGAGAGTGTGACAGGGTGAGAGAGAGTGTGACAGGGTGAGAGAGAGTGTGACAGGGTGAGAGAGAGTGTGACAGGGTGAGTGAGACAGAGAGAGAGTGTGACAGGGTGAGACAGAGAGAGAGTGTGACAGGGTGAGAGAGAGAGAGTGTGTGACAGGGTGAGCGAGAGGGAGAGAGTGTGTGATAGGGTGAGAGACAGAGAGAGAGAGAGAGAGTGACAGGATGAGAGAGAGTGTGACAGGATGAGAGAGAGTCTGACAGGGTGAGAGAGAGTGTGACAGGGTGAGAGAGAGAGTGTGTGACAGGGTGAGAGAGAGTGTGTGTGACAGGGTGAGAAAGAGTGTGTGTGACAGGGTGAGAGAGAGTGTGTGTGACAGGGTGGGAGAGAGAGAGTGCGTGACAGGGTGAGAGAGAGAGAGTGCGTAACAGGGTGCGAGAGAGAGAGAGAGTGACAGGGTGAGAAAGAGAGAGAGAGAATGTGACAGGGTGAGAAAGAGAGAGAGAGAATGTGACAGGGTGAGAGAGAGAGAGAGAGAATGTGACAGGGTGAGTGAGAGAGAGAGAGTGTGTAACTGGGTGAGAGAGAGAGAGTGTGACAGGGTGCGAGAGAGAGAGTGTGACAGGGTGCGAGAGAGAGAGTGACGGTGAGAGAGAGAGACAGGGTGCGAGAGAGAGACAGGGTGCGAGAGAGAGTGTGACAGGGTGCGAGAGAGAGTGTGACAGGGTGCGAGAGAGAGTGTGACAGGGTGCGAGAGAGAGTGTGACAGGGTGCGAGAGAGAGTGTGACAGGGTGAGAGAGAGAGTGTGACAGGGTGAGAGAGAGAGTGTGACAGGGTGAGAGAGAGAGAGAGAGAATGTGACAGGGTGAGTGAGAGTGTAACAGGGTGAGAGTGTGACAGGATGAGAGAGAGAGAGAGAGAGTGTGTGACAGGGTGAGCGAGAGGGAGAGAGTGTGTGACAGGGTGAGAGAGAGAGAGTGTGACAGGGTGAGAGAGAGTGTGACAGGGTGAGGGAGAGAGAGCGTGACAGGGTGAGAGAGAGAGAGTGCGTGACAGGGTGAGAGAGAGAGAGTGCGTATCAGGGTGCGAGAGAGAGAGAGTGACAGGGTGAGAAAGAGAGAGAGAGAATGTGACAGGGTGAGAAAGAGAGAGAGAGAATGTGACAGGGTGAGTGAGAGAGAGAGAGAGAGAGTGTGACAAGCTGAGAGTGAGTGTGACAGAGGGAGAGTGTGACAGGGTGACAGAGGGAGAGTGTGACAGGGTGAGAGAGGGAGAGTGTGACAGGGTGAGAGAGTGATAGTGTGACAGGGTGAGAGAGAGAGTGTGTGACAGGGTGAGAGAGAGAGTGTGTGTGACAGGGTGAGAGAGAGTGAGTGAGTGACAGGGTGAGAGAGAGAGAGTGTGTGACAGGGTTAGAGTGAGAGTGTGTGTGACAGGGTGAGAGTGAGAGAGTGTGTGACAGGGTGAGAGTGAGAGAGTGTGTGACAGGGTGAGAGTGAGAGAGTGTGTGACAGGGTGAGAGTGAGAGAGTGTGTGGCAGGGTGAGAGAGAGAGAGTGTGTGACAGGGTGAGAGAGAGAGAGTGAGTGACAGGGTGAGAGAGAGAGAGTGAGTGACAGGGTGAGAGAGAGAGAGTGAGTGACAGGGTGAGAGAGAGAGAGTGTGTGACAGGCTGAGAGAGAGAGAGTGTGTGACAGGGTGAGAGAGAGAGAGTGTGTGACAGGGTGAGAGAGAGAGAGTGTGTGACAGGGTGAGAGAGAGAGAGTGTGTGACAGGGTGAGAGAGAGAGAGTGTGTGACAGGGTGAGGGAGAGAGAGTGTGTGACAGGGTGAGAGAGAGAGAGTGAGTGACAGGGTGAGAGAGAGAGAGTGAGTGACAGGGTGAGAGAGAGAGAGTGAGTGACAGGGTGAGAGAGAGAGAGTGTGACTGGGTGAGATAGAGAGAGTGAGTGACAGGGTGAGAGAGAGAGAGTGAGTGACAGGGTGAGAGAGAGAGAGTGAGTGACAGGGTGAGAGAGAGAGTGAGTGACAGGGTGAGAGAGAGAGTGTGTGACTGGGTGAGAGAGAGAGAGTGTGACAGGGTGCGAGAGAGAGTGTGACAGGGTGCGAGAGAGAGAGTGTCGGTGCGAGAGAGAGACAGGGTGCGAGAGAGAGTGTGACAGGGTGCGAGAGAGAGTGTGACAGGGTGCGAGAGAGAGTGTGACAGGGTGCGAGAGAGAGTGTGACAGGGTGAGAGAGAGAGAGTGTGTGACAGGGTGAGAGAGAGAGAGTGAGTGACAGGGTGAGATAGAGAGAGTGGGACTGGGTGAGAGAGAGAGAGTGAGTGACAGGGTGAGAGAGAGAGAGTGAGTGACAGGGTGAGAGAGAGAGAGTGAATGACAGGGTGAGAGAGAGAGAGTGAGTGACACAGTGAGAGAGAGAGAGTGAGTGACAGGGTGAGAGAGAGAGAGTGAGTGACAGGGTGAGAGAGAGAGTGAGTGACAGGGTGAGAGAGAGAGTGAGTGACTGGGTGAGAGAGAGAGAGTGTGACAGGTTGCGAGAGAGAGAGTGTCGGTGCGAGAGTGTGACAGGGTGCGAGAGAGAGTGTGACAGGGTGCGAGAGATAGTGTGACAGGGTGCGAGAGAGAGTGTGACAGGGTGCGAGAGAGAGTGTGACAGGGTGCGAGAGAGAGTGTGACAGGGTGAGAAAGAGAGAGAGAGAATGTGCCAGGGTGAGTGAGAGAGAGAGAGAGTGTGACAGGGTGAGAGAGAGTGTGACAGGGTGAGAGAGAGAGAGAGAGAGAGTGTGTGACAGGGAGAGCGAGAGGGAGAGAGTGTGTGACAGGGTGAGAGAGAGAGAGAGAGAGTGTGACAGGGTGAGAGAGAGTGTGACAGGGTGAGAGAGAGTGTGACAGGGTGAGGGAGAGAGAGTGTGACAGGGTGAGAGAGAGAGAGAGTGTGACAGGGTGAGAGAGAGAGAGTGCGTAACAGGGTGCGAGAGAGAGAGAGTGACAGGGTGAGAAAGAGAGAGAGAGAATGTGACAGGGTGAGAAAGAGAGAGAGAGAATGTGACAGGGTGAGTGAGAGAGAGAGAGAGAGAGAGTGTGACAGGGTGAGAGAGGGAGAGAGAGTGTGACAGGGTGAGAGAGAGAGAGAGTGTGACAGGGTGAGATAGAGAGAGAGAGTGTGACAGGGTGAGAGAGTGAGAGAGAGTGTGACAGGGTGAGAGAGAGAGTGTGTGACAGGGTGACAGAGAGAGAGAGAGAGAGTGTGACAGGGTGAGAGGGAGAGAGAGAGTGTGACAGGGTGAGAAAGAGAGAGAGACAATGTGACAGGGTGAGAAAGAGAGAGAGACAATGTGACAGGGTGAGAAAGAGAGAGAGAGAATGTGACAGGGTGAGTGAGAGAGAGAGAGAGAGAGTGTGACAGGGTGAGTGAGAGAGAGAGAGAGAGAGAGTGTGACAGGGTGAGAGAGAGAGAGAGAGTGTGACAGGGTGAGAGAGAGAGAGAGAGTGTGACAGGGTGAGAGAGAGAGAGAGAGAGTGACAGGGTGAGAGAGAGAGAGAGAGTGTGACAGTGAGAGATAGAGAGAGAGAGTGTGACAGGGTGAGAGAGTGAGAGAGAGTGTGACAGGGTGAGAGAGAGAGTGTGTGACAGGGTGAGAGAGAGAGTGTGTGACAGGGTGACAGAGAGAGAGAGAGAGTGTGTGACAGGGTGACAGAGAGAGAGAGAGTGTGACAGGGTGAGAGGGAGAGAGAGAGTGTGACAGGGTGAGAGAGAGAGAGAGTGTGACAGGGTGAGAGAGAGAGTGTGACAGGGTGAGAGAGAGAGAGAGAGTGTGACAGGGTGAGAGAGAGAGAGAGAGTGTGACAGGGTGAGAGAGAGTGTGACAGGGTGAGAGAGAGTGTGACAGGGTGAGAGAGAGAGAGAGTGTGTGACAGGGTGAGAGAGAGAGAGAGTGTGACAGGGTGAGAGAGAGAGAGAGTGTGACAGGGTGAGAGAGAGAGAGAGTGTGACAGGGTGAGAGAGAGAGAGAGTGTGACAGGGTGAGAGAGAGAGAGAGAGTGTGTGACAGGGTGAGAGAGAGAGTGTGTGACAGGGTGAGAGAGAGAGTGTGTGACAGGGTGAGAGAGAGAGGAGTGTGTGACAGGGTGAGAGAGAGAGTGTGTGACAGGGTGAGAGAGAGTGTGTGTGACAGGGTGAGAGAGCGAGTGTGTGACAGGGTGAGAGAGAGAGTGTGTGACAGGGTGAGAGAGAGAGTGTGTGACAGGGTGAGAGAGAGAGTGTGTGACAGGGTGAGAGAGAGAGTGTGTGACAGGGTGAGAGAGAGAGTGTGTGACAGGGTGAGAGAGAGGGTGTGTGACAGGGTGAGAGAGAGAGTGTGTGACAGGGTGAGAGAGAGAGTGTGTGACAGGGTGAGAGAGAGTGTGTGACAGGGTGAGAGAGAGAGTGTGTGACAGGGTGAGAGAGAGAGTGTGTGACAGGGTGAGAGAGAGAGTGTGTGACAGGGTGAGAGAGAGAGTGTGTGACAGGGTGAGAGAGAGAGTGTGTGACAGGGTGAGAGAGAGAGTGTGTGACAGGGTGAGAGAGAGAGTGTGTGACAGGGTGAGAGAGAGAGTGTGTGACAGGGTGAGAGAGAGAGTGTGTGACAGGGTGAGAGAGAGAGTGTGTGACAGTGTTAGAGAGAAAGTGTGTGACAGCATGCGAGAGAAAGTGTGTGACAGTGTGAGAGAGAGTGTGTGTGACAACGTGAGAGAGAGTGTGTGTGACAACGTGAGAGAGAGTGTGTGTGACAGCGTGAGAGAGAGTGTGTGTGACAGCGTGAGAGAGTGTGTGTGTGACAAGGTGAGAGTGTGTGTGACAGGGTAAGAGAGAGTGAGAGAGTGTGACATGGTGAGGATGAGAGAGAGAGTGTGACATGGTGAGGGAGGGAGAGAGTGTGACATTGTGAGAGAGAGTGTGTGTGACAAGGTGAGAGAGAGAGAGTGTGACATGGTGAGCGAGAGAGAGTGTGACAAGCTGAGAGTGAGTGTGACAAGCTGAGAGTGAGTGTGACAGAGGGAGAGTGTGACAGGGTGAGAGAGGGAGAGTGTGACAGGGTGAGAGAGGGAGAGTGTGACAGGGTGAGAGAGGGAGAGTGTGACAGGGTGAGAGAGTGATAGTGTGACAGGGTGAGAGAGAGAGTGTGTGACAGGGTGAGAGAGAGAGAGTGTGTGACAGGGTGAGAGAGAGAGAGTGAGTGACAGGGTGAGAGAGAGAGTGTGTGACAGGGTTAGAGTGAGAGAGTGTGTGACAGGGTTAGAGTGAGAGAGTGTGTGACAGGGTGAGAGTGAGAGAGTGTGTGACAGGGTGAGAGAGAGAGAGTGTGTGACAGGGTGAGAGAGAGAGAGTGAGTGACAGGGTGAGAGAGAGAGAGTGAGTGACAGGGTGAGAGAGAGAGAGTGAGTGACAGGGTGAGAGAGAGAGTGTGTGTGACAGGGTGAGAGAGAGAGTGTGTGTGACAGGGTGAGAGAGAGAGTGTGTGTGACAGGGTGAGAGAGAGTGTGTGTGACAGGGTGAGAGAGAGAGAGTGAGTGACAGGGTGAGAGAGAGTGTGTGACAGGGTGAGAGAGAGAGAGTGTGTGACAGGGTGAGAGAGAGAGAGTGAGTGACAGGGTGAGAGAGAGAGTGAGTGACAGGGTGAGAGAGAGAGAGTGTGACTGGGTGAGAGAGAGAGAGTGAGCGACAGGGTGAGAGAGAGAGAGTGAGTGACAGGGTGAGAGAGAGAGAGTGAGTGACAGGGTGAGAGAGAGAGAGTGAGTGACAGGGTGAGAGAGAGAGAGTGAGTGACAGGGTGAGAGAGAGAGAGTGAGTGACAGGGTGAGAGAGAGAGAGTGAGTGACAGGGTGAGAGAGAGAGTGAGTGACAGGGTGAGAGAGAGAGAGTGAGTGACAGGGTGAGAGAGAGAGAGTGAGTGACAGGGTGAGAGAGAGAGAGTGATTGACAGGGTGAGAGAGAGAGAGTGAGTGACAGGGTGAGAGAGAGAGAGTGAGTGACAGGGTGAGAGAGAGAGAGTGAGTGACAGGGTGAGAGAGAGAGAGTGAGTGACAGGGTGAGAGAGAGAGAGTGAGTGACAGGGTGAGAGAGAGAGAGTGAGTGACAGGGTGAGAGAGAGAGAGTGAGTGACAGGGTGAGAGAGAGAGAGTGAGTGACAGGGTGAGAGAGAGAGAGTGAGTGACAGGGTGAGAGAGAGAGAGTGTGTGACTGGGTGAGAGAGAGAGAGTGTGACAGGGTGCGAGAGAGAGTGTGACAGGGTGCGAGAGAGAGAGTGACGGTGCGAGAGAGAGACAGGGTGCGAGAGAGAGTGTGACAGGGTGCGAGAGAGAGTGTGACAGGGTGCGAGAGAGAGTGTGACAGGGTGCGAGAGAGAGTGTGACAGGGTGAGAGAGAGAGTGTGACAGGGTGAGAGAGAGAGTGACAGGGTGAGAAAGAGAGAGAGAGAATGTGACAGGGTGAGCGAGAGGGAGAGAGTGTGTGACAGGGTGAGAGAGAGAGAGTGTGACAGGGTGAGAGAGAGTGTGACAGGGTGAGGGAGAGAGAGCGTGACAGGGTGAGAGAGAGAGAGTGCGTGACAGGGTGAGAGAGAGAGAGTGCGTAACAGGGTGCGAGAGAGAGAGAGTGACAGGGTGAGAAAGAGAGAGAGAGAATGTGACAGGGTGAGAAAGAGAGAGAGAGAATGTGACAGGGTGAGTGAGAGAGAGAGAGAGAGAGAGTGTGACAGGGTGAGAGAGAGAGAGAGTGTGACAGGGTGAGAGAGAGAGAGTGACAGGGTGACAGGGTGAGAGAGTGAGAGAGAGTGTGACAGGGTGAGAGAGAGAGTGTGTGACAGGGTGACAGAGAGAGAGAGAGTGTGTGACAGGGTGACAGAGAGAGAGAGAGAGAGAGAGAGAGTGTGACAGGGTGAGAGGGAGAGAGAGAGTGTGACAGGGTGAGAGAGAGAGAGTGTGACAGGGTGAGAGAGAGAGAGTGTGACAGGGTGAGAGAGAGAGAGTGTGACAGGGTGAGAGAGAGAGAGAGAGTGTGACAGGGTGAGAGAGAGAGAGAGAGTGTGACAGGGTGAGAGAGAGTGACAGGGTGAGAGAGAGTGTGACGGTGCGAGAGAGAGTGTGACGGTGCGAGAGAGAGTGTGACGGTGCGAGAGAGAGACGGTGAGAGAGAGAGTGTGACAGGGTGAGAGAGTGTGTGACAGGGTGAGAGAGAGAGTGACAGGGTGAGAGAGTGTGACAGGGTGAGAAAGAGAGAGAGAGAATGTGACAGGGTGAGTGAGAGAGAGAGAGAGAGTGTGACAGGGTGAGAGATAGTGTGACAGGGTGAGAGAGAGAGAGATTGTGTGACAGGGTGAGCGAGAGGGAGAGAGTGTGTGACAGGGTGAGAGAGAGAGAGAGTGTGACAGGGTGAGAGAGAGTGTGACAGGGTGAGAGAGAGTGTGACAGGGTGAGAGAGAGTGTGACAGGGTGAGTGAGACAGAGAGAGAGTGTGACAGGGTGAGACAGAGAGAGAGTGTGACAGGGTGAGAGAGAGAGAGTGTGTGACAGGGTGAGCGAGAGGGAGAGAGTGTGTGATAGGGTGAGAGACAGAGAGAGAGAGAGAGAGTGTGACAGGATGAGAGAGAGTGTGACAGGATGAGAGAGAGTCTGACAGGGTGAGAGAGAGTGTGACAGGGTGAGAGAGAGAGTGTGTGACAGGGTGAGAGAGAGTGTGTGTGACAGGGTGAGAAAGAGTGTGTGTGACAGGGTGAGAGAGAGTGTGTGTGACAGGGTGGGAGAGAGAGAGTGCGTGACAGGGTGAGAGAGAGAGAGTGCGTAACAGGGTGCGAGAGAGAGAGAGAGTGACAGGGTGAGAAAGAGAGAGAGAGAATGTGACAGGGTGAGAAAGAGAGAGAGAGAATGTGACAGGGTGAGAGAGAGAGAGAATGTGACAGGGTGAGTGAGAGAGAGAGAGTGTGTGACTGGGTGAGAGAGAGAGAGTGTGACAGGGTGAGAGAGAGAGAGTGTGACAGGGTGCGAGAGAGAGAGTGTGACAGGGTGCGAGAGAGAGAGTGACGGTGCGAGAGAGAGACAGGGTGCGAGAGAGAGACAGGGTGCGAGAGAGAGTGTGACAGGGTGCGAGAGAGAGTGTGACAGGGTGCGAGAGAGAGTGTGACAGGGTGCGAGAGAGAGTGTGACAGGGTGCGAGAGAGAGTGTGACAGGGTGCGAGAGAGAGTGTGACAGGGTGCGAGAGAGAGTGTGACAGGGTGAGAGAGAGAGTGTGACAGGGTGAGAGAGAGAGAGAGAGAATGTGACAGGGTGAGTGAGAGTGTAACAGGGTGAGAGTGTGACAGGATGAGAGAGAGAGAGAGAGAGTGTGTGACAGGGTGAGCGAGAGGGAGAGAGTGTGTGACAGGGTGAGAGAGAGAGAGTGTGACAGGGTGAGAGAGAGTGTGACAGGGTGAGGGAGAGAGAGCGTGACAGGGTGAGAGAGAGAGAGTGCGTGACAGGGTGAGAGAGAGAGAGTGCGTATCAGGGTGCGAGAGAGAGAGAGTGACAGGGTGAGAAAGAGAGAGAGAGAATGTGACAGGGTGAGAAAGAGAGAGAGAGAATGTGACAGGGTGAGTGAGAGAGAGAGAGAGAGAGTGTGACAAGCTGAGAGTGAGTGTGACAGAGGGAGAGTGTGACAGGGTGACAGAGGGAGAGTGTGACAGGGTGAGAGAGGGAGAGTGTGACAGGGTGAGAGAGTGATAGTGTGACAGGGTGAGAGAGAGAGTGTGTGACAGGGTGAGAGAGAGAGTGTGTGTGACAGGGTGAGAGAGAGTGAGTGAGTGACAGGGTGAGAGAGAGAGAGTGTGTGACAGGGTTAGAGTGAGAGTGTGTGTGACAGGGTGAGAGTGAGAGAGTGTGTGACAGGGTGAGAGTGAGAGAGTGTGTGACAGGGTGAGAGTGAGAGAGTGTGTGACAGGGTGAGAGTGAGAGAGTGTGTGGCAGGGTGAGAGAGAGAGAGTGTGTGACAGGGTGAGAGAGAGAGAGTGAGTGACAGGGTGAGAGAGAGAGAGTGAGTGACAGGGTGAGAGAGAGAGAGTGAGTGACAGGGTGAGAGAGAGAGAGTGTGTGACAGGCTGAGAGAGAGAGAGTGTGTGACAGGGTGAGAGAGAGAGAGTGTGTGACAGGGTGAGAGAGAGAGAGTGTGTGACAGGGTGAGAGAGAGAGAGTGTGTGACAGGGTGAGAGAGAGAGAGTGTGTGACAGGGTGAGGGAGAGAGAGTGTGTGACAGGGTGAGAGAGAGAGAGTGAGTGACAGGGTGAGAGAGAGAGAGTGAGTGACAGGGTGAGAGAGAGAGAGTGAGTGACAGGGTGAGAGAGAGAGAGTGTGACTGGGTGAGATAGAGAGAGTGAGTGACAGGGTGAGAGAGAGAGAGTGAGTGACAGGGTGAGAGAGAGAGTGAGTGACAGGGTGAGAGAGAGAGTGAGTGACAGGGTGAGAGAGAGTGTGTGACTGGGTGAGAGAGAGAGAGTGTGACAGGGTGCGAGAGAGAGTGTGACAGGGTGCGAGAGAGAGAGTGTCGGTGCGAGAGAGAGACAGGGTGCGAGAGAGAGTGTGACAGGGTGCGAGAGAGAGTGTGACAGGGTGCGAGAGAGAGTGTGACAGGGTGCGAGAGAGAGTGTGACAGGGTGAGAGAGAGAGAGTGTGTGACAGGGTGAGAGAGAGAGAGTGAGTGACAGGGTGAGATAGAGAGAGTGGGACTGGGTGAGAGAGAGAGAGTGAGTGACAGGGTGAGAGAGAGAGAGTGAGTGACAGGGTGAGAGAGAGAGAGTGAATGACAGGGTGAGAGAGAGAGAGTGAGTGACACAGTGAGAGAGAGAGAGTGAGTGACAGGGTGAGAGAGAGAGAGTGAGTGACAGGGTGAGAGAGAGAGTGAGTGACAGGGTGAGAGAGAGAGAGTGAGTGACTGGGGGAGAGAGAGAGAGTGTGACAGGTTGCGAGAGAGAGAGTGTCGGTGCGAGAGTGTGACAGGGTGCGAGAGAGAGTGTGACAGGGTGCGAGAGATAGTGTGACAGGGTGCGAGAGAGAGTGTGACAGGGTGCGAGAGAGAGTGTGACAGGGTGCGAGAGAGAGTGTGACAGGGTGAGAAAGAGAGAGAGAGAATGTGCCAGGGTGAGTGAGAGAGAGAGAGAGTGTGACAGGGTGAGAGAGAGTGTGACAGGGTGAGAGAGAGAGAGAGAGAGAGAGTGTGTGACAGGGAGAGCGAGAGGGAGAGAGTGTGTGACAGGGTGAGAGAGAGAGAGAGAGAGTGTGACAGGGTGAGAGAGAGTGTGACAGGGTGAGAGAGAGTGTGACAGGGTGAGGGAGAGAGAGTGTGACAGGGTGAGAGAGAGAGAGAGTGTGACAGGGTGAGAGAGAGAGAGTGCGTAACAGGGTGCGAGAGAGAGAGAGTGACAGGGTGAGAAAGAGAGAGAGAGAATGTGACAGGGTGAGAAAGAGAGAGAGAGAATGTGACAGGGTGAGTGAGAGAGAGAGAGAGAGAGAGTGTGAGAGGGTGAGAGAGGGAGAGAGAGTGTGACAGGGTGAGAGAGAGAGAGAGTGTGACAGGGTGAGATAGAGAGAGAGAGTGTGACAGGGTGAGAGAGTGAGAGAGAGTGTGACAGGGTGAGAGAGAGAGTGTGTGACAGGGTGACAGAGAGAGAGAGAGAGTGTGACAGGGTGAGAGGGAGAGAGAGAGTGTGACAGGGTGAGAAAGAGAGAGAGACAATGTGACAGGGTGAGAAAGAGAGAGAGACAATGTGACAGGGTGAGAAAGAGAGAGAGAGAATGTGACAGGGTGAGTGAGAGAGAGAGAGAGAGAGTGTGACAGGGTGAGTGAGAGAGAGAGAGAGAGAGAGTGTGACAGGGTGAGAGAGAGAGAGAGAGTGTGACAGGGTGAGAGAGAGAGAGAGAGTGTGACAGGGTGAGAGAGAGAGAGAGAGTGTGACAGGGTGAGAGAGAGAGAGAGAGTGTGACAGGGTGAGATAGAGAGAGAGAGTGTGACAGGGTGAGAGAGTGAGAGAGAGTGTGACAGGGTGAGAGAGAGAGTGTGTGACAGGGTGAGAGAGAGAGTGTGTGACAGGGTGACAGAGAGAGAGAGAGAGAGTGTGTGACAGGGTGACAGAGAGAGAGAGAGTGTGACAGGGTGAGAGGGAGAGAGAGAGTGTGACAGGGTGAGAGAGAGAGAGAGTGTGACAGGGTGAGAGAGAGAGTGTGACAGGGTGAGAGAGAGAGTGTGACAGGGTGAGAGAGAGAGAGAGAGTGTGACAGGGTGAGAGAGAGTGTGACAGGGTGAGAGAGAGTGTGACAGGGTGAGAGAGAGAGAGAGTGTGTGACAGGGTGAGAGAGAGAGAGAGTGTGACAGGGTGAGAGAGAGAGAGAGTGTGACAGGGTGAGAGAGAGAGAGAGTGTGACAGGGTGAGAGAGAGAGAGAGTGTGACAGGGTGAGAGAGAGAGAGAGAGTGTGTGACAGGGTGAGAGAGAGAGTGTGTGACAGGGTGAGAGAGAGAGTGTGTGACAGGGTGAGAGAGAGAGGAGTGTGTGACAGGGTGAGAGAGAGAGTGTGTGACAGGGTGAGAGAGAGTGTGTGTGACAGGGTGAGAGAGCGAGTGTGTGACAGGGTGAGAGAGAGAGTGTGTGACAGGGTGAGAGAGAGAGTGTGTGACAGGGTGAGAGAGAGAGTGTGTGACAGGGTGAGAGAGAGAGTGTGTGACAGGGTGAGAGAGAGAGTGTGTGACAGGGTGAGAGAGAGGGTGTGTGACAGGGTGAGAGAGAGAGTGTGTGACAGGGTGAGAGAGAGAGTGTGTGACAGGGTGAGAGAGAGAGTGTGTGACAGGGTGAGAGAGAGAGTGTGTGACAGGGTGAGAGAGAGAGTGTGTGACAGGGTGAGAGAGAGAGTGTGTGACAGGGTGAGAGAGAGAGTGTGTGACAGGGTGAGAGAGAGAGTGTGTGACAGGGTGAGAGAGAGAGTGTGTGACAGGGTGAGAGAGAGAGTGTGTGACAGGGTGAGAGAGAGAGTGTGTGATTGTGTGAGAGAGAGAGTGTGTGACAGGGTGAGAGAGAGAGTGTGTGACTGGGTGAGAGAGAGAGTGTGTGACTGTGTTAGAGAGAAAGTGTGTGACAGCCTGAGAGAGAAAGTGTGTGACAGTGTGAGAGAGAGTGTGTGTGACAACGTGAGAGAGAGTGTGTGTGACAGCGTGAGAGAGAGTGTGTGTGACAGCGTGAGAGAGAGTGTGTGTGACAGCGTGAGAGAGTGTGTGTGTGACAAGGTGAGAGTGTGTGTGACAGGGTAAGAGAGAGTGAGAGAGTGTGACATGGTGAGGATGAGAGAGAGAGTGTGACATGGTGAGGGAGGGAGAGAGTGTGACATTGTGAGAGAGAGTGTGTGTGACAAGGTGAGAGAGAGAGAGTGTGACATGGTGAGCGAGAGAGAGTGTGACAAGCTGAGAGTGAGTGTGACAAGCTGAGAGTGAGTGTGACAGAGGGAGAGTGTGACAGGGTGAGAGAGGGAGAGTGTGACAGGGTGAGAGAGGGAGAGTGTGACAGGGTGAGAGAGGGAGAGTGTGACAGGGTGAGAGAGTGATAGTGTGACAGGGTGAGAGAGAGAGTGTGTGACAGGGTGAGAGAGAGAGAGTGTGTGACAGGGTGAGAGAGAGAGAGTGAGTGACAGGGTGAGAGAGAGAGTGTGTGACAGGGTTAGAGTGAGAGAGTGTGTGACAGGGTTAGAGTGAGAGAGTGTGTGACAGGGTGAGAGTGAGAGAGTGTGTGACAGGGTGAGAGAGAGAGAGTGTGTGACAGGGTGAGAGAGAGAGAGTGAGTGACAGGGTGAGAGAGAGAGAGTGAGTGACAGGGTGAGAGAGAGAGAGTGAGTGACAGGGTGAGAGAGAGAGTGTGTGTGACAGGGTGAGAGAGAGAGTGTGTGTGACAGGGTGAGAGAGAGAGTGTGTGTGACAGGGTGAGAGCGAGAGAGAGAGAGAGTGTGTGACAGGGTGAGAGAGTGTGTGTGACAGGGTGAGAGAGAGAGTGTGTGTGATAGGGTGAGAGAGAGAGTGTGTGTGACAGGGTGTGAGAGAGAGTGAGTGACAGGGTGAGAGAGAGAGAGTGTGACTGGGTGAGAGAGAGAGAGTGAGCGACAGGGTGAGAGAGAGAGAGTGAGTGACAGGGTGAGAGAGAGAGAGTGAGTGACAGGGTGAGAGAGAGAGAGTGAGTGACAGGGTGAGAGAGAGAGAGTGAGTGACAGGGTGAGAGAGAGAGAGTGAGTGACAGGGTGAGAGAGAGAGTGAGTGACAGGGTGAGAGAGAGAGAGTGAGTGACAGGGTGAGAGAGAGAGAGTGAGTGACAGGGTGAGAGAGAGAGAGTGATTGACAGGGTGAGAGAGAGAGAGTGAGTGACAGGGTGAGAGAGAGAGAGTGAGTGACAGGGTGAGAGAGAGAGAGTGAGTGACAGGGTGAGAGAGAGAGAGTGAGTGACAGGGTGAGAGAGAGAGAGTGAGTGACAGGGTGAGAGAGAGAGAGTGAGTGACAGGGTGAGAGAGAGAGAGTGAGTGACAGGGTGAGAGAGAGAGAGTGAGTGACAGGGTGAGAGAGAGAGAGTGAGTGACAGGGTGAGAGAGAGAGAGTGTGTGACTGGGTGAGAGAGAGAGAGTGTGACAGGGTGCGAGAGAGAGTGTGACAGGGTGCGAGAGAGAGAGTGACGGTGCGAGAGAGAGACAGGGTGCGAGAGAGAGTGTGACAGGGTGCGAGAGAGAGTGTGACAGGGTGCGAGAGAGAGTGTGACAGGGTGCGAGAGAGAGTGTGACAGGGTGAGAGAGAGAGTGTGACAGGGTGAGAGAGAGAGTGACAGGGTGAGAAAGAGAGAGAGAGAATGTGACAGGGTGAGCGAGAGGGAGAGAGTGTGTGACAGGGTGAGAGAGAGAGAGTGTGACAGGGTGAGAGAGAGTGTGACAGGGTGAGGGAGAGAGAGCGTGACAGGGTGAGAGAGAGAGAGTGCGTGACAGGGTGAGAGAGAGAGAGTGCGTAACAGGGTGCGAGAGAGAGAGAGTGACAGGGTGAGAAAGAGAGAGAGAGAATGTGACAGGGTGAGAAAGAGAGAGAGAGAATGTGACAGGGTGAGTGAGAGAGAGAGAGAGAGAGAGTGTGACAGGGTGAGAGAGAGAGAGAGTGTGACAGGGTGAGAGAGAGAGAGTGACAGGGTGACAGGGTGAGAGAGTGAGAGAGAGTGTGACAGGGTGAGAGAGAGAGTGTGTGACAGGGTGACAGAGAGAGAGAGAGTGTGTGACAGGGTGACAGAGAGAGAGAGAGAGAGAGAGAGAGTGTGACAGGGTGAGAGGGAGAGAGAGAGTGTGACAGGGTGAGAGAGAGAGAGTGTGACAGGGTGAGAGAGAGAGAGTGTGACAGGGTGAGAGAGAGAGAGTGTGACAGGGTGAGAGAGAGAGAGAGAGTGTGACAGGGTGAGAGAGAGAGAGAGAGTGTGACAGGGTGAGAGAGAGTGACAGGGTGAGAGAGAGTGTGACAGGGTGAGAGAGTTTGTGACAGGGTGAGGGAGAGAGAGAGTGTGACAGGGTGAGAGAGAGAGTGTGACAGGGTGAGAGAGAGAGAGTGTGTGACAGGGTGAGAGAGAGAGAGTGTGTGACAGGGTGAGAGAGAGAGAGTGTGTGACAGGGTGAGAGAGAGAGAGTGAGTGACAGGGTGAGAGAGAGAGAGTGAGTGACAGGGTGAGAGAGAGAGACTGTGTGACTGGGTGAGAGAGAGAGAGAGTGTGACAGGGTGCGAGAGAGAGTGTGACGGTGCGAGAGTGTGACGGTGCGAGAGAGAGACGGTGAGAGAGAGAGTGTGACAGGGTGAGAGAGAGAGTGACAGGGTGAGAGAGTGTGACAAGGTGAGAAAGAGAGAGAGAGAATGTGACAGGGTGAGTGAGAGAGAGAGAGAGAGTGTGACAGGGTGAGAGATAGTGTGACAGGGTGAGAGAGAGAGAGAGTGTGTGACAGGGTGAGCGAGAGGGAGAGAGTGTGTGACAGGGTGAGAGAGAGAGAGAGAGAGAGAGTGTGACAGGGTGAGAGAGAGTGTGACAGGGTGAGAGAGAGTGTGACAGGGTGAGAGAGAGTGTGACAGGGTGAGAGAGACAGAGAGAGAGTGTGACAGGGTGAGACAGAGAGAGACTGTGACAGGATGAGACAGAGAGAGAGTGTGACAGGGTGAGAGAGTGTGTGACAGGGTGAGAGAGTGTGTGTGACAGGGTGAGAGAGAGAGTGTGTGACAGGGTGAGAGAGAGAGTGTGTGACAGGGTGAGAGAGAGAGTGTGTGACAGGGTGAGAGAGAGAGAGTGTGTGACAGGGTGAGAGAGAGAGAGTGTGTGACAGGGTGAGAGAGAGAATGTGTGACAGGGTGAGAGAGAGAGTGTGTGACAGGGTGAAAGAGAGAGTGTGTGACAGGGTGACAGAGAGAGAGAGAGTGTGTGACAGGGTGACAGAGAGAGAGAGAGAGAGAGTGTGACAGGGTGAGAGGGAGAGAGAGAGTGTGACAGGGTGACAGAGAGAGAGTGTGACAGGGTGAGAGAGAGAGAGAGAGAGTGTGACAGGGTGAGAGAGAGAGAGAGAGAGTGTGACAGGGTGAGAGAGAGTGTGACAGGGTGAGAGAGAGTGTGACAGGGTGAGAGAGAGTGTGACAGGGTGAGAGAGAGTGTGACAGGGTGAGAGAGAGAGAGAGTGTGTGACAGGGTGAGAGAGAGAGAGAGAGAGTGTGACAGGGTGAGAGAGAGAGAGTGTGTGACAGGGTGAGAGAGAGAGAGTGAGTGACAGGGTGAGAGAGAGAGAGTGAGTGACAGGGTGAGAGAGAGAGAGTGAGTGACAGGGTGAGAGAGAGAGAGTGTGTGACTGGGTGAGAGAGAGAGAGAGTGTGACGGTGCGAGAGAGAGTGTGACGGTGCGAGAGAGAGTGTGACGGTGCGAGAGAGAGACGGTGAGAGAGAGAGTGTGACAGGGTGAGAGAGAGAGTGACAGGGTGAGAGAGTGTGACAGGGTGAGAAAGAGAGAGAGAGAGAATGTGACAGGGTGAGTGAGAGAGAGAGAGAGAGTGTGACAGGGTGAGAGATAGTGTGACAGGGTGAGAGAGAGAGAGATTGTGTGACAGGGTGAGCGAGAGGGAGAGAGTGTGTGACAGGGTGAGAGAGAGAGAGAGTGTGACAGGGTGAGAGAGAGTGTGACAGGGTGAGAGAGAGTGTGACAGGGTGAGTGAGACAGAGAGAGAGTGTGACAGGGTGAGACAGAGAGAGAGTGTGACAGGGTGAGAGAGAGAGAGTGTGTGACAGGGTGAGCGAGAGGGAGAGTGTGTGTGATAGGGTGAGAGACAGAGAGAGAGAGAGAGTGTGACAGGATGAGAGAGAGTGTGACAGGATGAGAGAGAGTGTGACAGGGTGAGAGAGAGTGTGACAGGGTGAGAGAGAGAGTGTGTGACAGGGTGAGAGAGAGTGTGTGTGACAGGGTGAGAGAGAGTGTGTGTGACAGGGTGAGAGAGAGTGTGTGTGACAGGGTGGGAGAGAGAGAGTGCGTGACAGGGTGAGAGAGAGAGAGTGCGTAACAGGGTGCGAGAGAGAGAGAGAGTGACAGGGTGAGAAAGAGAGAGAGAGAATGTGACAGGGTGAGAAAGAGAGAGAGAGAATGTGACAGGGTGAGAAAGAGAGAGAGAGAATGTGACAGGGTGAGTGAGAGAGAGAGAGAATGTGACTGGGTGAGTGAGAGAGAGAGAGTGTGACAGGGTGACAGAGAGAGAGAGAGAGTGTGACAGGGTGACAGAGAGAGAGAGTGTGACAGGGTGAGAGAGAGAGTGTGTGACAGGATGAGAGAGAGAGTGTGTGACAGGATGAGAGAGTGTGTGTGTGACAGGGTGAGAGAGTGTGTGTGTGACAGGGTGAGAGAGTGTGTGCCAGGGTGAGAGAGAGAGTGTGTGCCAGGGTGAGAGAGAGAGTGTGTGACAGGGTGAGAGAGAGAGTGTGTGACAGGGTGAGAGAGAGAGTGTGTGACAGGGTGAGAGAGAGAGAGTGTGTGACAGGGTGAGAGAGAGAGTGTGTGACAGGGTGAGAGAGAGAGTGTGTGACAGGGTGAGAGAGAGAGTGTGTGACAGGGTGAGAGAGAGAGTGTGTGACAGGGTGAGAGAGAGAGTGTGTGACAGGGTGAGAGAGAGAGTGTGTGACAGGGTGAGAGAGAGAGGAGTGTGTGACAGGGTGAGAGAGAGAGTGTGTGACAGGGTGAGAGAGAGAGTGTGTGACAGGGTGAGAGAGAGAGTGTGTGACAGGGTGAGAGAGAGAGTGTGTGACAGGGTGAGAGAGAGAGTGTGTGACAGGGTGAGAGAGAGAGTGTGTGACAGGGTGAGAGAGAGAGTGTGTGACAGGGTGAGAGAGAGAGTGTGTGACAGGGTGAGAGAGAGAGTGTGTGACAGGGTGAGAGAGAGAGTGTGTGACAGGGTGAGAGAGAGAGTGTGTGACAGGGTGAGAGAGAGAGTGTGTGACAGGGTGAGAGAGAGAGTGTGTGACAGGGTGAGAGAGAGAGTGTGTGACAGTGTTAGAGAGAAAGTGTGTCACAGCATGCGAGAGAAAGTGTGTGACAGTGTGAGAGAGAGAGTGTGTGTGACAACGTGAGAGAGAGTGTGTGTGACAACGTGAGAGAGAGTGTGTGTGACAACGTGAGAGAGAGTGTGTGTGACAGCGTGAGAGAGAGTGTGTGTGACAGCGTGAGAGAGTGTGTGTGTGACAAGGTGAGAGTGTGTGTGACAGGGTAAGAGAGAGTGAGAGAGTGTGACATGGTGAGGATGAGAGAGAGAGTGTGACATGGTGAGGGAGGGAGAGAGTGTGACATTGTGAGAGAGAGTGTGTGTGACAAGGTGAGAGAGAGAGAGTGTGACATGGTGAGCGAGAGAGAGTGTGACAAGCTGAGAGTGAGTGTGACAAGCTGAGAGTGAGTGTGACCGAGGGAGAGTGTGACAGGGTGAGAGAGGGAGAGTGTGACAGGGTGAGAGAGGGAGAGTGTGACAGGGTGAGAGAGAGAGTGTGTGACAGGGTGAGAGAGAGAGTGTGTGACAGGGTGAGAGAGAGAGTGTGTGACAGGGTGAGAGAGAGAGTGTGTGACAGGGTGAGAGAGAGAGTGTGTGACAGGGTGAGAGAGAGAGTGTGTGACAGGGTGAGAGAGAGAGTGTGTGACAGGGTGAGAGAGAGAGTGTGTGACAGGGTGAGAGAGAGAGTGTGTGACAGGGTGAGAGAGAGAGTGTGTGACAGGGTGAGAGAGAGAGTGTGTGACAGGGTGAGAGAGAGAGTGTGTGACAGGGTGAGAGAGAGAGTGTTTGACAGTGTTAGAGAGAAAGTGTGTGACAGCATGCGAGAGAAAGTGTGTGACAGTGTGAGAGAGAGAGTGTGTGTGACAACGTGAGAGAGAGTGTGTGTGACAACGTGAGAGAGAGTGTGTGTGACAACGTGAGAGAGAGTGTGTGTGACAACGTGAGAGAGAGTGTGTGTGACAACGTGAGAGAGAGTGTGTGTGACAGCGTGAGAGAGAGTGTGTGTGACAGCGTGAGAGAGTGTGTGTGTGACAAGGTGAGAGTGTGTGTGACAGGGTAAGAGAGAGTGAGAGAGTGTGACATGGTGAGGATGAGAGAGAGAGTGTGACATGGTGAGGGAGGGAGAGAGTGTGACATTGTGAGAGAGAGTGTGTGTGACAAGGTGAGAGAGAGAGAGTGTGACATGGTGAGCGAGAGTGTGACAAGCTGAGAGTGAGTGTGACAAGCTGAGAGTGAGTGTGACAGAGGGAGAGTGTGACAGGGTGAGAGAGGGAGAGTGTGACAGGGTGAGAGAGGGAGAGTGTGACAGGGTGAGAGAGTGATAGTGTGACAGGGTGAGAGAGAGAGTGTGTGACAGGGTGAGAGAGAGAGAGTGTGTGACAGGGTGAGAGAGAGAGAGTGAGTGACAGGGTGAGAGAGAGAGAGTGTGTGACAGGGTTAGAGTGAGAGAGTGTGTGACAGGGTGAGAGTGAGAGAGTGTGTGACAGGTTGAGAGTGAGAGAGTGTGTGACAGGGTGAGAGTGAGAGAGTGTGTGACAGGGTGAGAGAGAGAGAGTGTGTGACAGGGTGAGAGAGAGAGAGTGAGTGACAGGGTGAGAGAGAGAGAGTGAGTGACAGGGTGAGAGAGAGAGAGTGAGTGACAGGGTGAGAGAGAGAGAGTGAGTGACAGGGTGAGAGAGAGAGAGTGAGTGACAGGGTGAGAGAGAGAGTGTGTGTGACAGGGTGAGAGAGAGAGTGTGTGTGACAGGGTGAGAGAGAGTGTGTGTGACAGGGTGAGAGAGAGTGTGTGTGACAGGGTGAGAGAGAGAGAGTGAGTGACAGGGTGAGAGAGAGAGAGTGTGTGACAGGGTGAGAGAGAGAGAGTGTGTGACAGGGTGAGAGAGAGAGAGTGAGTGACAGGGTGAGAGAGAGAGTGAGTGACAGGGTGAGAGAGAGAGAGTGTGACTGGGTGAGAGAGAGAGAGTGAGTGACAGGGTGAGAGAGAGAGAGTGAGTGACAGGGTGAGAGAGAGAGGGTGAGTGACAGGGTGAGAGAGAGAGAGTGAGTGACAGGGTGAGAGAGAGAGTGTGAGTGACAGGGTGAGAGAGAGAGAGTGAGTGACAGGGTGAGAGAGAGAGAGTGAGTGACAGGGTGAGAGAGAGAGAGTGAGTGACAGGGTGAGAGAGAGAGAGTGAGTGACAGGGTGAGAGAGAGAGAGTGAGTGACAGGGTGAGAGAGAGAGAGTGAGTGACAGGGTGAGAGAGAGAGAGTGAGTGACAGGGTGCGAGAGAGAGAGTGAGTGACAGGGTGAGAGAGAGAGAGTGAGTGACAGGGTGAGAGAGAGAGAGTGAGTGACAGGGTGAGAGAGAGTGAGTGAGTGACAGGGTGAGAGAGAGAGAGTGAGTGACAGGGTGAGAGAGAGAGTGAGTGACAGGGTGAGAGAGAGAGAGTGAGTGACAGGGTTAGAGAGAGAGAGTGTGTGACTGGGTGAGAGAGAGAGAGTGTGACAGGGTGCGAGAGAGAGTGTGACAGGGTGCGAGAGAGAGAGTGAGGGTGCGAGAGAGAGACAGGGTGCGAGAGAGAGTGTGACAGGGTGCGAGAGAGAGTGTGACAGGGTGCGAGAGAGAGTGTGACAGGGTGCGAGAGAGAGTGTGACAGGGTGCGAGAGAGAGTGTGACAGGGTGAGTGAGAGTGTAACAGGGTGAGAGTGTGACAGGATGAGAGAGAGAGAGAGAGAGTTTGTGACAGGGTGAGCGAGAGGGAGAGAGTGTGTGACAGGGTGAGAGAGAGAGAGTGTGACAGGGTGAGAGAGAGTGTGACAGGGTGAGGGAGAGAGAGCGTGACAGGGTGAGAGAGAGAGAGTGCGTGACAGGGTGAGAGAGAGAGAGTGCGTAACAGGGTGCGAGAGAGAGAGAGTGACAGGGTGAGAAAGAGAGAGAGAGAATGTGACAGGGTGAGAAAGAGAGAGAGAGAATGTGACAGGGTGAGTGAGAGAGAGAGAGAGAGAGAGTGTGACAGGGTGAGAGAGAGAGAGAGAGTGTGACAGGGTGAGAGAGAGAGAGAGTGTGACAGGGTGACAGGGTGAGAGAGTGAGAGAGAGTGTGACAGGGTGAGAGAGAGAGTGTGTGACAGGGTGACAGAGAGAGAGAGAGTGTGTGACAGGGTGACAGAGAGAGAGAGAGAGAGAGAGAGTGTGACAGGGTGAGAGGGAGAGAGAGAGTGTGACAGGGTGAGAGGGAGAGAGAGAGTGTGACAGGGTGAGAGAGAGAGAGTGTGACAGGGTGAGAGAGAGAGAGAGAGTGTGACAGGGTGAGAGAGAGTGACAGGGTGAGAGAGAGTGTGACAGGGTGAGAGAGTGTGTGACAGGGTGAGGGAGAGAGAGAGTGTGACAGGGTGAGAGAGAGAGAGAGAGTGTGACAGGGTGAGAGAGAGAGAGAGAGTGTGTGACAGGGTGAGAGAGAGAGAGTGTGTGACAGGGTGAGAGAGAGAGAGTGAGTGACAGGGTGAGAGAGAGAGAGTGAGTGACAGGGTGAGAGAGAGAGAGTGAGTGACAGGGTGAGAGAGAGAGCGTGTGTGACTGGGTGAGAGAGAGAGAAAGTGTGACAGGGTGCGAGAGAGAGTGTGACGGTGCGAGAGTGTGACGGTGCGAGAGAGAGACAGTGAGAGAGAGAGTGTGACAGGGTGAGAGAGTGAGTGACAGGGTGAGAGAGTGTGACAAGGTGAGAAAGAGAGAGAGAGAATGTGACAGGGTGAGTGAGAGAGAGAGAGAGAGAGTGTGACAGGGTGAGAGATAGTGTGACAGGGTGAGAGAGAGAGAGAGTGTGTGACAGGGTGAGCGAGAGGGAGAGAGTGTGTGACAGGGTGAGAGAGAGAGAGAGAGAGAGAGAGTGTGACAGGGTGAGAGAGAGTGTGACAGGGTGAGAGAGAGTGTGACAGGGTGAGAGAGAGTGTGACAGGGTGAGAGAGACAGAGAGAGAGTGTGACAGGATGAGACAGAGAGAGAGTGTGACAGGATGAGACAGAGAGAGAGTGTGACAGGGTGAGAGAGAGAGAGTGTGTGACAGGGTGAGCGAGAGGGAGAGAGTGTGTGACAGGGTGAGAGACAGAGAGAGAGAGAGAGAGAGAGTGTGACAGGATGAGCGAGAGTGTGACAGGATGAGAGAGAGTCTGACAGGGTGAGAGAGAGTCTGACAGGGTGAGAGAGAGTGTGACAGGGTGAGAGAGAGAGAGTGTGACAGGGTGAGAGAGTGTGTGACAGGGTGAGAGAGAGTGTGTGTGACAGGGTGAGAGAGAGTGTGTGTGACAGGGTGAGAGAGTGTGTGTGACAGGGTGAGAGAGAGTGTGTGTGACGGTGGGAGAGAGAGAGTGCGTGACAGGGTGAGAGAGAGAGAGTGTGACAGGGTGAGAGAGAGAGTGTGTGACAGGGTGAGAGAGAGAGTGTGTGACAGGGTGAGAGAGAGAGTGTGTGACAGGGTGAGAGAGAGAGAGAGTGACAGGGTGAGAAAGAGAGAGAGAGAATGTGACAGGGTGAGAAAGAGAGAGAGAGAATGTGACAGGTTGAGAAAGAGAGAGAGAGAATGTGACAGGGTGAGTGAGAGAGAGAGAGTGTGACAGGGTGACAGAGAGAGAGAGAGAGTGTGACAGGGTGACAGAGAGAGAGTGTGACAGGGTGAGAGAGAGAGTGTGTGACAGGATGAGAGAGAGAGTGTGTGACAGGATGAGAGAGAGTGTGTGTGACAGGGTGAGAGAGAGAGTGTGTGTGACAGGGTGAGAGAGAGAGTGTGTGACAGGGTGAGAGAGAGAGTGTGTGACAGGGTGAGAGAGAGAGTGTGTGACAGGGTGAGAGAGAGAGTGTGTGACAGGGTGAGAGAGAGAGTGTGTGACAGGGTGAGAGAGAGTGAGAGAGTGTGACATGGTGAGAATGAGAGAGAGAGTGTGACATGGTGAGAGTTAGAGAGAGAGTGTGACAAGCTGAGAGTGAGTGTGACAGAGGGAGAGTGTGACAGGGTGAGAGAGGGAGAGTGTGACAGGGTGAGAGAGTGATAGTGTGACAGGGTGAGAGAGAGAGTGTGTGACAGGGTGAGAGAGAGAGTGT
This sequence comes from Carcharodon carcharias, assembly GCF_017639515.1. NCBI lineage: Eukaryota > Metazoa > Chordata > Chondrichthyes > Lamniformes > Lamnidae > Carcharodon > Carcharodon carcharias. The sequence continues at coordinate 85,276,307 of NC_054484.1, forward strand.
GTGTGACAGGGTGAGAGAGAGAGAGTGAGTGACAGGGTGAGAGAGAGAGAGTGTGTGACAGGGTTAGAGTGAGAGTGTGTGTGACAGGGTGAGAGTGAGAGAGTGTGTGACAGGGTGAGAGTGAGAGAGTGTGTGACAGGATGAGAGTGAGAGAGTGTGTGACAGGGTGAGAGTGAGAGAGTGTGTGACAGGGTGAGAGAGAGAGAGTGTGTGACAGGGTGAGAGAGAGAGAGTGAGTGACAGGGTGAGAGAGAGAGAGTGAGTGACAGGGTGAGAGAGAGAGAGTGAGTGACAGGGTGAGAGAGAGAGAGTGTGTGACAGGGTGAGAGAGAGAGAGTGTGTGACAGGGTGAGAGAGAGAGAGTGTGTGACAGGGTGAGAGAGAGAGAGTGAGTGACAGGGTGAGAGAGAGAGAGTGAGTGACAGGGTGAGAGAGAGAGAGTGAGTGACAGGGTGAGAGAGAGAGAGTGAGTGACAGGGTGAGAGAGAGAGAGTGAGTGACAGGGTGAGAGAGAGAGAGTGTGACTGGGTGAGAGAGAGAGAGTGAGTGACAGGGTGAGAGAGAGAGAGTGAGTGACAGGGTGAGAGAGAGAGAGTGAGTGACAGGGTGAGAGAGAGAGTGTGTGACTGGGTGAGAGAGAGAGAGTGTGACAGGGTGCGAGAGAGAGTGTGACAGGGTGCGAGAGAGAGAGTGTCGGTGCGAGAGAGAGACAGGGTGCGAGAGAGAGTGTGACAGGGTGCGAGAGAGAGTGTGACAGGGTGCGAGAGAGAGTGTGACAGGGTGCGAGAGAGAGTGTGACAAGCTGAGAGTGAGTGTGACAAGCTGAGAGTGAGTGTGACAGAGGGAGAGTGTGACAGGGTGAGAGAGGGAGAGTGTGACAGGGTGAGAGAGGGAGAGTGTGACAGGGTGAGAGAGTGATAGTGTGACAGGGTGAGAGAGAGTGTGTGACAGGGTGAGAGAGAGAGAGTGTGTGACAGGGTGAGAGAGAGAGAGTGAGTGACAGGGTGAGAGAGAGAGAGTGTGTGACAGGGTTAGAGTGAGAGAGTGTGTGACAGGGTGAGAGTGAGAGAGTGTGTGACAGGTTGAGAGTGAGAGAGTGTGTGACAGGGTGAGAGAGAGAGAGTGTGTGACAGGGTGAGAGAGAGAGAGTGTGTGACAGGGTGAGAGAGAGAGAGTGAGTGACAGGGTGAGAGAGAGAGAGTGAGTGACAGGGTGAGAGAGAGAGAGTGAGTGACAGGGTGAGAGAGAGAGAGTGAGTGACAGGGTGAGAGAGAGAGAGTGAGTGACAGGGTGAGAGAGAGAGTGTGTGTGACAGGGTGAGAGAGAGAGTGTGTGTGACAGGGTGAGAGAGAGTGTGTGTGACAGGGTGAGAGAGAGAGAGTGAGTGACAGGGTGAGAGAGAGAGAGTGTGTGACAGGGTGAGAGAGAGAGAGTGTGTGACAGGGTGAGAGAGAGAGTGAGTGACAGGGTGAGAGAGTGAGTGAGTGACAGGGTGAGAGAGAGAGAGTGTGACTGGGTGAGAGAGAGAGAGTGAGTGACAGGGTGAGAGAGAGAGAGTGAGTGACAGGGTGAGAGAGAGAGGGTGAGTGACAGGGTGAGAGAGAGAGAGTGAGTGACAGGGTGAGAGAGAGAGAGTGAGTGACAGGGTGAGAGAGAGAGAGTGAGTGACAGGGTGAGAGAGAGAGAGTGAGTGACAGGGTGAGAGAGAGAGAGTGAGTGACAGGGTGAGAGAGAGAGAGTGAGTGACAGGGTGAGAGAGAGAGAGTGAGTGACAGGGTGAGAGAGAGAGAGTGAGTGACAGGGTGAGAGAGAGAGAGTGAGTGACAGGGTGAGAGAGAGAGAGTGAGTGACAGGGTGAGAGAGAGAGAGTGAGTGACAGGGTGAGAGAGAGAGAGTGAGTGACAGGGTGAGAGAGAGAGAGTGAGTGACAGGGTGAGAGAGAGAGAGTGAGTGACAGGGTGAGAGAGAGAGAGTGAGTGACAGGGTGAGAGAGAGAGAGTGAGTGACAGGGTGAGAGAGAGAGAGTGAGTGACAGGGTGAGAGAGAGAGAGTGAGTGACAGGGTAAGAGAGAGAGAGTGAGTGACAGGGTTAGAGAGAGAGAGTGTGTGACTGGGTGAGAGAGAGAGAGTGTGACAGGGTGCGAGAGAGAGTGTGACAGGGTGCGAGAGAGAGAGTGACGGTGCGAGAGAGAGACAGGGTGCGAGAGAGAGTGTGACAGGGTGCGAGAGAGAGTGTGACAGGGTGCGAGAGAGAGTGTGACAGGGTGCGAGAGAGAGTGTGACAGGGTGAGAGAGAGAATGTGACAGGGTGAGTGAGAGTGTAACAGGGTGAGAGTGTGACAGGATGAGAGAGAGAGAGAGAGAGTTTGTGACAGGGTGAGCGAGAGGGAGAGAGTGTGTGACAGGGTGAGAGAGAGAGAGTGTGACAGGGTGAGAGAGAGTGTGACAGGGTGAGGGAGAGAGAGCGTGACAGGGTGAGAGAGAGAGAGTGCGTGACAGGGTGAGAGAGAGAGAGTGCGTAACAGGGTGCGAGAGAGAGAGAGTGACAGGGTGAGAAAGAGAGAGAGAGAATGTGACAGGGTGAGAAAGAGAGAGAGAGAATGTGACAGGGTGAGTGAGAGAGAGAGAGAGAGAGAGAGTGTGACAGGGTGAGAGAGAGAGAGAGAGAGTGTGACAGGGTGAGAGAGAGAGTGTGTGACAGGGTGACAGAGAGAGAGAGAGTGTGTGACAGGGTGACAGAGAGAGAGAGAGAGAGAGAGAGTGTGACAGGGTGAGAGGGAGAGAGAGAGTGTGACAGGGTGAGAGGGAGAGAGAGAGTGTGACAGGGTGAGAGAGAGAGAGTGTGACACGGTGAGAGAGAGAGAGAGAGTGTGACAGGGTGAGAGAGAGTGACAGGGTGAGGGAGAGAGAGAGTGTGACAGGGTGAGAGAGAGAGAGAGAGAGTGTGACAGGGTGAGAGAGAGAGAGAGAGTGTGTGACAGGGTGAGAGAGAGAGAGTGTGTGACAGGGTGAGAGAGAGAGAGTGAGTGACAGGGTGAGAGAGAGAGAGTGAGTGACAGGGTGAGAGAGAGAGAGTGAGTGACAGGGTGAGAGAGAGAGAGTGTGTGACTGGGTGAGAGAGAGAGAAAGTGTGACAGGGTGCGAGAGAGAGTGTGACGGTGCGAGAGTGTGACGGTGCGAGAGAGAGACGGTGAGAGAGAGAGTGTGACAGGGTGAGAGAGAGAGTGACAGGGTGAGAGAGTGTGACAAGGTGAGAAAGAGAGAGAGAGAATGTGACAGGGTGAGTGAGAGAGAGAGAGAGAGAGTGTGACAGGGTGAGAGATAGTGTGACAGGGTGAGAGAGAGAGAGAGTGTGTGACAGGGTGAGCGAGAGGGAGAGAGTGTGTGACAGGGTGAGAGAGAGAGAGAGAGAGAGAGAGTGTGACAGGGTGAGAGAGAGTGTGACAGGGTGAGAGAGAGTGTGACAGGGTGAGAGAGAGTGTGACAGGGTGAGAGAGACAGAGAGAGAGTGTGACAGGATGAGACAGAGAGAGAGTGTGACAGGGTGAGAGAGAGAGAGTGTGTGACAGGGTGAGCGAGAGGGAGAGAGTGTGTGACAGGGTGAGAGACAGAGAGAGAGAGAGAGAGAGTGTGACAGGATGAGCGAGAGTGTGACAGGATGAGAGAGAGTCTGACAGGGTGAGAGAGAGTCTGACAGGGTGAGAGAGAGTGTGACAGGGTGAGAGAGAGAGAGTGTGACAGGGTGAGAGAGTGTGTGACAGGGTGAGAGAGAGTGTGTGTGACAGGGTGAGAGAGAGTGTGTGTGACAGGGTGAGAGAGTGTGTGTGACAGGGTGAGAGAGAGTGTGTGTGACGGTGGGAGAGAGAGAGTGCGTGACAGGGTGAGAGAGAGAGAGTGTGACAGGGTGAGAGAGAGAGTGTGTGACAGGGTGAGAGAGAGAGTGTGTGACAGGGTGAGAGAGAGAGAGAGTGACAGGGTGAGAAAGAGAGAGAGAGAATGTGACAGGGTGAGAAAGAGAGAGAGAGAATGTGACAGGTTGAGAAAGAGAGAGAGAGAATGTGACAGTGTGAGTGAGAGAGAGAGAGTGTGACAGGGTGACAGAGAGAGAGAGAGAGTGTGACAGGGTGACAGAGAGAGAGAGTGTGACAGGGTGAGAGAGAGAGTGTGTGACAGGATGAGAGAGAGAGTGTGTGACAGGATGAGAGAGAGTGTGTGTGACAGGGTGAGAGAGAGAGTGTGTGACAGGGTGAGAGAGAGAGTGTGTGACAGGGTGAGAGAGAGAGTGTGTGACAGGGTGAGAGAGAGAGTGTGTGACAGGGTGAGAGAGAGAGTGTGTGACAGGGTGAGAGAGAGTGAGAGAGTGTGACATGGTGAGAATGAGAGAGAGAGTGTGACATGGTGAGAGTGAGAGAGAGAGTGTGACAAGCTGAGAGTGAGTGTGACAGAGGGAGAGTGTGACAGGGTGAGAGAGGGAGAGTGTGACAGGGTGAGAGAGGGAGAGTGTGACAGGGTGAGAGAGTGATAGTGTGACAGGGTGAGAGAGAGAGTGTGTGACAGGGTGAGAGAGAGAGTGTGTGTGACAGGGTGAGAGAGAGAGAGTGAGTGACAGGGTGAGAGAGAGAGAGTGTGTGACAGGGTTAGAGTGAGAGTGTGTGTGACAGGGTGAGAGTGAGAGAGTGTGTGACAGGGTGAGAGTGAGAGAGTGTGTGACAGGATGAGAGTGAGAGAGTGTGTGACAGGGTGAGAGTGAGAGAGTGTGTGACAGGGTGAGAGAGAGAGAGTGTGTGACAGGGTGAGAGAGAGAGAGTGAGTGACAGGGTGAGAGAGAGAGAGTGAGTGACAGGGTGAGAGAGAGAGAGTGAGTGACAGGGTGAGAGAGAGAGAGTGAGTGACAGGGTGAGAGAGAGAGAGTGTGTGACAGGGTGAGAGAGAGAGAGTGTGTGACAGGGTGAGAGAGAGAGAGTGTGTGACAGGGTGAGAGAGAGAGAGTGAGTGACAGGGTGAGAGAGAGAGAGTGAGTGACAGGGTGAGAGAGAGAGAGTGAGTGACAGGGTGAGAGAGAGAGAGTGAGTGACAGGGTGAGAGAGAGAGAGTGAGTGACAGGGTGAGAGAGAGAGAGTGTGACTGGGTGAGAGAGAGAGAGTGAGTGACAGGGTGAGAGAGAGAGAGTGAGTGACAGGGTGAGAGAGAGAGAGTGAGTGACAGGGTGAGAGAGAGAGTGTGTGACTGGGTGAGAGAGAGAGAGTGTGACAGGGTGCGAGAGAGAGTGTGACAGGGTGCGAGAGAGAGAGTGTCGGTGCGAGAGAGAGACAGGGTGCGAGAGAGAGTGTGACAGGGTGCGAGAGAGAGTGTGACAGGGTGCGAGAGAGAGTGTGACAGGGTGCGAGAGAGAGTGTGACAGGGTGCGAGAGAGAGTGTGACAGGGTGAGAGAGAGAGAGTGTGTGACAGGGTGAGAGAGTGATAGTGTGACAGGGTGAGAGAGAGAGTGTGTGACAGGGTGAGAGAGAGAGTGTGTGTGACAGGGTGAGAGAGAGAGAGTGAGTGACAGGGTGAGAGAGAGAGAGTGTGTGACAGGGTTAGAGTGAGAGTGTGTGTGACAGGGTGAGAGTGAGAGAGTGTGTGACAGGGTGAGAGTGAGAGAGTGTGTGACAGGTTGAGAGTGAGAGAGTGTGTGACAGGGTGAGAGTGAGAGAGTGTGTGACAGGGTGAGAGAGAGAGAGTGTGTGACAGGGTGAGAGAGAGAGAGTGAGTGACAGGGTGAGAGAGAGAGAGTGAGTGACAGGGTGAGAGAGAGAGAGTGAGTGACAGGGTGAGAGAGAGAGAGTGTGTGACTGGGTGAGAGAGAGAGAGTGTGTGACAGGGTGAGAGAGAGAGAGTGTGTGACAGGGTGAGAGAGAGAGAGTGAGTGACAGGGTGAGAGAGAGAGAGTGAGTGACAGGGTGAGAGAGAGAGAGTGAGTGACAGGGTGAGAGAGAGAGTGAGTGACAGGGTGAGAGAGAGAGAGTGAGTGACAGGGTGAGAGAGAGAGAGTGAGTGACAGGGTGAGAGAGAGAGAGTGAGTGACAGGGTGAGAGAGAGAGAGTGTGACTGGGTGAGAGAGAGAGAGTGAGTGACAGGGTGAGAGAGAGAGAGTGAGTGACAGGGTGAGAGAGAGAGAGTGAGTGACAGGGTGAGAGAGAGAGTGTGTGACTGGGTGAGAGAGAGAGAGTGTGACAGGGTGCGAGAGAGAGTGTGACAGGGTGCGAGAGAGAGTGTGACAGGGTGCGAGAGAGAGAGTGTCGGTGCGAGAGAGAGACAGGGTGCGAGAGAGAGTGTGACAGGGTGCGAGAGAGAGTGTGACAGGGTGCGAGAGAGAGTGTGACAGGGTGCGAGAGAGAGTGTGACAGGGTGCGAGAGAGAGTGTGACAGGGTGAGAGAGAGAGAGTGTGTGACAGGGTGAGAGAGAGAGAGTGAGTGACAGGGTGAGAGAGAGAGAGTGGGACTGGGTGAGAGAGAGAGAGTGAGTGACAGGGTGAGAGAGAGAGAGTGAGTGACAGGGTGAGAGAGAGAGAGTGAGTGACAGGGTGAGAGAGAGAGAGTGAGTGACAGGGTGAGAGAGAGAGAGTGAGTGACAGGGTGAGAGAGAGAGAGTGAGTGACAGGGTGAGAGAGAGAGACTGAGTGACAGGGTGAGAGAGAGAGAGTGAGTGACTGGGTGAGAGAGAGAGAGTGTGACAGGTTGCGAGAGAGAGAGTGTCGGTGCGAGAGTGTGACAGGGTGCGAGAGAGAGTGTGACAGGGTGCGAGAGAGAGTGTGACAGGGTGCGAGAGAGAGTGTGACAGGGTGCGAGAGAGTGTGACAGGGTGCGAGAGAGAGTGTGACAGGGTGAGAAAGAGAGAGAGAGAATGTGACAGGGTGAGTGAGAGAGAGAGAGAGTGTGACAGGGTGAGAGAGAGTGTGACAGGGTGAGAGAGAGAGAGAGAGAGAGAGAGTTTGTGACAGGGTGAGCGAGAGGGAGAGAGTGTGTGACAGGGTGAGAGAGAGAGAGAGAGAGTGTGACAGGGTGAGAGAGAGTGTGACAGGGTGAGAGAGAGTGTGACAGGGTGAGGGAGAGAGAGTGTGACAGGGTGAGAGAGAGAGAGAGTGTGACAGGGTGAGAGAGAGAGAGTGCGTGACAGGGTGAGAGAGAGAGAGTGCGTGACAGGGTGAGAGAGAGAGAGTGCGTAACAGGGTGCGAGAGAGAGAGAGTGACAGGGTGAGAAAGAGAGAGAGAGAATGTGACAGGGTGAGAAAGAGAGAGAGAGAATGTGACAGGGTGAGTGAGAGAGAGAGAGAGAGAGAGTGTGTGACAGGGTGAGAGAGAGAGAGAGAGTGTGACAGGGTGAGAGAGAGAGAGAGAGTGTGACAGGGTGAGATAGAGAGAGAGAGTGTGACAGGGTGAGAGAGTGAGAGAGAGTGTGACAGGGTGAGAGAGAGAGTGTGTGACAGGGTGACAGAGAGAGAGAGAGAGTGTGTGACAGGGTGACAGAGAGAGAGAGAGTGTGACAGGGTGAGAGGGAGAGAGAGAGTGTGACAGGGTGAGAGAGAGAGTGTGACAGGGTGAGAGAGAGAGAGAGAGTGTGACAGGGTGGGAGAGAGTGTGACAGGGTGAGAGAGAGTGTGACAGGGTGAGAGAGAGAGAGAGTGTGTGACAGGGTGAGAGAGAGAGAGAGTGTGACAGGGTGAGAGAGAGAGAGTGTGACAGGGTGAGAGAGAGAGAGAGTGTGACAGGGTGAGAGAGAGAGAGAGTGTGACAGGGTGAGAGAGAGAGAGAGAGTGTGTGACAGGGTGAGAGAGAGAGAGTGTGTGACAGGGTGAGAGAGAGAGAGTGTGTGACAGGGTGAGAGAGAGAGAGTGAGTGACAGGGTGAGAGAGAGAGGGTGAGTGACAGGGTGAGAGAGAGAGAGTGTGTGACTGGGTGAGAGAGAGAGAGAGTGTGACAGGGTGCGAGAGAGAGTGTGACGGTGCGAGAGAGAGACGGTGAGAGAGAGAGTGTGACAGGGTGAGAGAGAGTGTGACAGGGTGAGAGAGTGTGACACGGTGAGAAAGAGAGAGAGAGAATGTGACAGGGTGAGTGAGAGAGAGAGAGAGAGTGTGACAGTGTGAGTGAGAGAGAGAGAGAGTGTGACAGGGTGAGAGATAGTGTGACAGGGTGAGAGAGAGAGAGTGTGTGTGACAGGGTGAGCGATTGGGAGAGAGTGTGTGACAGGGTGAGAGAGAGAGAGAGAGAGAGAGAGTGTGACAGGGTGAGAGAGAGTGTGACAGGGTGAGAGAGTGTGACAGGGTGAGTGAGACAGAGAGAGAGTGTGACAGGTTGAGACAGAGAGAGAGTGTGACAGGGTGAGAGAGAGAGAGTGTGTGACAGGGTGAGCGAGAGGGAGAGAGTGTGTGACAGTGTGAGAGACAGACAGAGAGAGAGAGAGTGTGACAGGATGAGAGAGAGTGTGACAGGATGAGAGAGAGTGTGACAGGGTGAGAGAGAGTGTGACAGGGTGAGAGAGAGAGAGTGTGACAGGGTGAGAGAGTGTGTGACAGGGTGAGAGAGAGTGTGTGTGACAGGGTGAGAGAGAGTGTGTGTGACAGGGTGAGAGAGAGAGTGTGTGTGACAGGGTGAGAGAGAGTGTGTGTGACAGGGTGAGAGAGAGAGAGTGCGTGACAGGGTGCGAGAGAGAGAGTGCGTAACAGGGTGCGAGAGAGAGAGAGAGTGACAGGGTGAGAAAGAGAGAGAGAGAATGTGACAGGGTGAGAAAGAGAGAGAGAGAATGTGACAGGGTGAGTGAGAGAGAGAGAGAATGTGACTGGGTGAGTGAGAGAGAGAGAGAGAGAGAGTGTGACAGGGTGAGAGAGAGAGAGAGAGAGTGTGACAGGGTGACAGAGAGAGAGTGTGACAGGGTGACAGAGAGAGAGAGTGTGACAGGGTGAGAGAGAGAGAGAGAGTGTGACAGGGTGAGAGAGAGAGAGAGAGAGTGTGACAGGGTGAGTTGGAGAGAGAGAGTGTGACAGGGTGAGAGGGAGAGAGAGAGTGTGACAGGGTGAGAGGGAGAGAGAGAGTGTGACAGGGTGAGAGAGAGAGAGTGTGACAGGGTGAGAGAGAGAGAGAGTGTGTGACAGGGTGAGAGAGAGAGAGAGAGAGTGTGACAGGGTGGGAGAGTGTGTGACAGGGTGAGAGAGAGTGTGTGACATGGTGAGAGAAAGAGAGTGTGTGACAGGGTGAGAGAGAGAGAGAGTGTGTGACAGGGTGAGGGAGAGAGAGTGAGTGACAGGGTGAGAGAGAGAGAGTGAGTGACAGGGTGAGAGAGAGAGAGTGAGTGACAGGGTGAGAGAGAGAGAGTGAGTGACAGGGTGAGAGAGAGAGAGTGAGTGACAGGGTGAGAGAGAGAGAGTGAGTGACAGGGTGAGAGAGAGAGAGTGAGTGACAGGGTGAGAGAGAGAGAGTGAGTGACAGGGTGAGAGAGAGAGAGTGAGTGACAGGGTGAGAGAGAGAGAGTGTGTGACTGGGTGAGAGAGAGAGAGTGTGACAGGGTGCGAGAGAGAGTGTGACAGGGTGCGAGAGAGAGTGTGACAGGGTGCGAGAGAGAGAGTGACGGTGCGAGAGAGAGACAGGGTGAAAGAGAGAGTGACAGGGTGAGAGTGTATGACAGGGTGAGAAAGAGAGAGAGAGAATGTAACAGGGTGAGTGAGAGAGAGAGAGATAGAGTGTGACAGGGTGAGAGATAGTGTGACAGGGTGAGAGAGAGAGAGAGTGTGTGACTGGGTGAGCGAGAGGGAGAGAGTGTGTGACAGGGTGAGAGAGAGAGAGAGAGAGTGTGACAGGGTGGGAGAGAGTGTGACAGGGTGGGAGAGAGTGTGACAGGGTGAGAGAGAGTGTGACAGGGTGAGAGAGAGTGTGACAGGGTGAGAGAGAGTGTGACAGGGTGAGAGAGAGTGTGACAGGGTGAGTGAGACAGAGAGAGAGTGTGACAGGGTGAGAGAGAGAGAGTGTGTGACAGGGTGAGCGAGAGGGAGAGAGTGTGTGACAGGGTGAGAGACAGAGAGAGAGAGAGAGAGAGTGTGACAGGATGAGAGAGAGTGTGACAGGATGAGAGAGAGTGTGACAGGGTGAGAGAGAGTGTGACAGGGTGAGAGAGAGAGAGTGTGACAGGGTGAGAGAGAGTGTGACAGGGTGAGAGAGAGAGAGTGTGACAGGGTGAGAGAGAGAGTGTGACAGGGTGAGAGAGAGTGTGACAGGGTGAGAGAGAGTGTGAGTGACAGGGTGAGAGAGAGAGAGTGCGTGACAGGGTGAGAGAGAGAGAGTGCGTAACAGGGTGCGAGAGAGAGAGAGAGTGACAGGGTGAGAAAGAGAGAGAGAGAATGTGACAGGGTGAGTGAGAGAGAGAGAGAATGTGACAGGGTGAGAGAGAGAGAGAGAGACTGTGACTGGGTGAGTGAGAGAGAGAGAGTGTGACAGGGTGAGAGGGAGAGAGAGAGTGTGACAGGGTGAGAGAGAGAGAGTGTGACAGGGTGAGAGAGAGAGAGTGTGACAGGGTGAGAGAGAGAGAGAGAGAGTGTGACAGGGTGAGAGAGTGTGTGACAGGGTGAGAGAGTGTGTGACAGGGTGAGAGAGTGTGTGACAGGGTGAGAGAGAGTGTGACAGGGTGAGAGAGAGAGAGTGTGTGACAGGGTGAGAGAGAGAGAGAGTGTGTGACAGGGTGAGGGAGAGAGAGTGAGTGACAGGGTGAGAGAGAGAGAGTGAGTGACAGGGTGAGAGAGAGAGAGTGAGTGACAGGGTGAGAGAGAGAGAGTGAGTGACAGGGTGAGAGAGAGAGAGAGTGAGTGACAGGGTGAGAGAGAGAGAGTGAGTGACAGGGTGAGAGAGAGAGAGTGAGTGACAGGGTGAGAGAGAGAGAGTGAGTGACAGGGTGAGAGAGAGAGAGTGAGTGACAGGGTGAGAGAGAGAGAGTGAGTGACAGGGTGAGAGAGTGAGAGTGTGTGACTGGGTGAGAGAGAGAGAGTGTGTGACTGGGTGAGAGAGAGAGAGTGTGTGACTGGGTGAGAGAGAGAGAGTGTGACAGGGTGCGAGAGAGAGTGTGACAGGGTGCGAGAGAGAGAGTGACGGTGCGAGAGAGAGACAGGGTGAAAGAGAGAGTGACAGGGTGAGAGTGTATGACAGGGTGAGAAAGAGAGAGAGAGAATGTAACAGGGTGAGTGAGAGAGAGAGAGATAGAGTGTGACAGGGTGAGAGATAGTGTGACAGGGTGAGAGAGAGAGAGAGTGTGTGACTGGGTGATCGAGAGGGAGAGAGTGTGTGACAGGGTGAGAGAGAGAGAGAGAGAGTGTGACAGGGTGGGAGAGAGTGTGACAGGGTGGGAGAGAGTGTGACAGGGTGGGAGAGAGTGTGACAGGGTGAGAGAGAGTGTGACAGGGTGAGAGAGAGTGTGACAGGGTGAGTGAGACAGAGAGAGAGTGTGACAGGGTGAGAGAGAGAGAGTGTGTGACAGGGTGAGCGAGAGGGAGAGAGTGTGTGACAGGGTGAGAGACAGAGAGAGAGAGAGAGAGAGAGTGTGACAGGATGAGAGAGAGTGTGACAGGATGAGAGAGAGTGTGACAGGATGAGAGAGAGTGTGACAGGGTGAGAGAGAGTGTGACAGGGTGAGAGAGAGAGAGTGTGACAGGGTGAGAGAGAGAGAGTGTGACAGGGTGAGAGAGAGAGTGTGACAGGGTGAGAGAGAGTGTGACAGGGTGAGAGAGTGTGAGTGACAGGGTGAGAGAGAGAGAGTGCGTGACAGGGTGAGAGAGAGAGAGTGCGTGACAGGGTGAGAGAGAGAGAGTGCGTGACAGGGTGAGAGAGAGAGAGTGCGTAACAGGGTGCGAGAGAGAGAGAGAGTGACAGGGTGAGAAAGAGAGAGAGAGAATGTGACAGGGTGAGTGAGAGAGAGAGAGAATGTGACAGGGTGAGTGAGAGAGAGAGAGAATGTGACTGGGTGAGTGAGAGAGAGAGAGTGTGACAGGGTGGGAGAGAGTGTGACAGGGTGGGAGAGAGTGTGACAGGGTGGGAGAGAGTGTGACAGGGTGAGAGAGAGTGTGACAGGGTGAGAGAGAGTGTGACAGGGTGAGTGAGACAGAGAGAGAGTGTGACAGGGTGAGTGAGACAGAGAGAGAGTGTGACAGGGTGAGAGAGAGAGAGTGTGTGACAGGGTGAGCGAGAGGGAGAGAGTGTGTGACAGGGTGAGAGACAGAGTGAGAGAGAGAGAGTGTGACAGGATGAGAGAGAGTGTGACAGGATGAGAGAGAGTGTGACAGGATGAGAGAGAGTGTGACAGGATGAGAGAGAGTGTGACAGGGTGAGAGAGAGAGAGTGTGACAGGGTGAGAGAGAGAGAGTGTGACAGGGTGAGAGAGAGAGAGTGTGACAGGGTGAGAGAGAGTGTGACAGGGTGAGAGAGAGTGTGTGTGACAGGGTGAGAGAGAGAGAGTGCGTGACAGGGTGAGAGAGAGAGAGTGCGTAACAGGGTGCGAGAGAGAGAGAGAGTGACAGGGTGAGAAAGAGAGAGAGAGATTGTGACAGGGTGAGAGAGAGAGAGAGAGAGAATGTGACAGGGTGAGAGAGAGAGAGAGAATGTGACAGGGTGAGTGAGAGAGAGAGAGAATGTGACAGGGTGAGTGAGAGAGAGAGAGAATGTGACAGGGTGAGTGAGAGAGAGAGAGAGAGTGTGACAGGGTGAGAGAGAGAGAGAGAGTGTGACAGGGTGACAGAGAGAGAGAGTGTGACAGGGTGACAGAGAGAGAGAGTGTGACAGGGTGACAGAGAGAGAGAGAGTGTGACAGGGTGAGAGAGAGAGAGAGAGTGTGACAGGGTGAGAGAGAGAGAGAGTGTGACAGGGTGAGAGAGAGAGAGTGTGACAGGGTGAGAGAGAGAGAGAGAGTGTGACAGGGTGACAGAGAGTGTGACAGGGTGAGAGAGAGAGAGAGAGTGTGACAGGGTGAGAGAGAGAGAGAGAGTGTGACAGGGTGAGAGGGAGAGAGTGTGACCGGGTGAGAGAGAGAGTGTGTGTTTGACAGGGTGAGAGAGAGAGAGCGTGTGACAGGGTGAGAGAGAGAGAGTGAGTGACAGGGTGAGAGAGAGAGTGTGACCGGGTGAGAGAGAGAGTGTGTGTTTGACAGGGTGAGAGAGAGAGAGCGTGTGACAGGGTGAGAGAGAGAGAGTGAGTGACAGGGTGAGAGAGAGAGTGTGACAGGGTGAGAGAGAGAGAGTGTGACAGGGTAAGAGAGAGAGAGTGTGACAGGGTGAGAGAGAGAGAGAGAGAGAGTGTGACCGGGTGAGAGAGAGAGAGAGTGTGACCGGGTGAGAGAGAGAGAGAGAGTGTGACCGGGTGAGAGAGAGAGAGAGAGTGTGACCGGGTGAGAGAGAGAGAGTGTGACAGGGTGAGAGAGAGAGAGTGTGACCGGGTGAGAGAGAGAGAGTGTGACCGGGTGAGAGAGAGAGAGAGGGAGTGTGACCGGGTGAGAGAGAGAGAGAGGGAGTGTGACCGGGTGAGAGAGAGAGAGAGAGAGAGTGTGACCGGGCGAGAGAGAGAGAGAGTGTGACCGGGAGAGAGAGAGAGAGAGTGTGACCGGGTGAGAGAGAGAGAGAGAGAGAGAGAGTGTGACCGGGTGAGAGAGAGAGAGAGAGAGAGTGTGACCGGGTGAGAGAGAGAGAGAGAGTGTGACCGGGTGAGAGAGAGAGAGAGTGTGACCGGGTGAGAGAGAGAGAGAGTGTGACCGGGTGAGAGAGAGAGTGTGTTTGACAGGGTGAGAGAGTGCGAGAGACTATGTGACAGGGTGAGAGAGAGAGAGTGTGTGACAGGGTGAGAGAGAGAGAGTGTGTGACAGGGTGAGAGAGAGAGAGTGTGTGACAGGGTGAGAGAGAGAGAGTGTGTGACAGGGTGAGAGAGAGAGAGTGTGTGACAGGGTGAGAGAGAGAGAGTGTGTGACAGGGTGAGAGAGAGAGTGTGACAGGGTGAGAGAGAGAGTGTGACAGGGTGAGAGAGAGAGTGTGACAGGGTGAGAGAGAGAGAGAGAGAGTGTGAGAGGGTGAGAGAGAGAGAGGGAGTGTGTCAGGGTGAGAGAGAGTGTGTGTGACAGGGTGAGAGAGAGAGAGTGTGTGTGACAGGTTGAGAGAGAGAGAGTGTGTGTGACAGGGTGAGAGAGAGAGAGAGTGTGTGTGACAGGGTGAGAGAGAGAGAGTGTGACAGCGTGAGAGAGAGAGTGTCTGACAGCGTGAGAGAGAGAGAGAGTGTGACAGCGTGAGCAAGAGTGAGAATGTGTGACAGCGTGACAGAGAGAGAGTGAGAGTGTGAGAGAGAGAATGTGTGACAGCGTGAGAGAGAGAGTGACAGCGTGAGAGAGAGAGAGTGACAGCGTGAGAGAGAGAGTGTGACAGCGTGAGAGAGAGAGTGTGACAGCGTGAGAGAGAGTGTGTGACAGCGTGACAGAGAGAGTGTGTGACAGCGTGACAGAGTGTGTGACAGCGTGACAGAGTGTGTCACAGCGTGAGAGAGTGTGTGTGTGAGACAGCGTGAGAGAGTGTGTGTGTGAGACAGCGTGAGAGAGTGTGTGTGTGTGACAGCGTGAGAGAGTGTGTGTGTGTGACAGGGTGAGAGAGAGTGTGTGTGACAGGGTGAGAGAGAGTGTGTGTGACAGGGTGAGAGAGAGTGTGTGTGACAGGGTGAGAGAGAGTGTGTGTGACAGGGTGAGAGAGAGTGTGTGTGACAGGGTGAGAGAGAGTGTGTGACAGGGTGAGAGAGTGTGTGTGACAGGGTGAGAGAGAGTGAGAGAGTGTGTGTGACAGGGTGAGAGAGAGTGTGTGTGACAGGGTGAGAGAGAGTGTGTGTGACAGGGTGAGAGAGTGTGTGTGACAGGGTGAGAGAGAGTGTGTGTGACAGGGTGAGAGAGAGTGTGACATGGTGAGAGAGAGAGAGTGTGACAGGGTGATAGAGAGAGTGTGACCAGGTGAGAGAGAGCGAGAGTTTGTTTGACAGTGTGAGAGAGATCGAGAGACTGTGTGACAGGGTGAGAGAGAGCGAGAGACTGTGTGACAGCGTGAGAGAGAGCAAGAGTGTGTGTGACAGGGTGGGAGCGAGAGAGACTTGGATCACATGCATGCGAGTCTGAAGAAGCCTAGTGAATCTAAGCGGGCCTGGCTGTAGAAGCCCAGTTATTTGAAGAGAGGGAAAGAGATTCCCCAGGTACAGAGAGAGACCGGCTGGCAGTCAGTGTCTCTGGTGGAAGGGAATATGGAGGAAAACGCCATTTCAGTCTGCTCCCAACTCACTGCCCCTATCCACCCCTCTCCATTTCCCTATCTCGTACCTCGGTGTCTCACTTACTAGCATGTCCACGCACTCTCTCTTTACATTTTTGCTAGACTCTGAATGGTAATGGGATATATTTGACGATTTTAGTTTGGTTTGTTCGGAGTGACACTGATCCCAGTCTCTTGTGATTGTACAGTCATCTCCCAGTCTCAAGGTTCGCTACGAGGAATGGCTGGCAAATCATGGGATCAGCATTTCCCCCTTCCACATCCGGTGGCAGACGACCTTCTTCAATCGGCTCTTTATGAACCTGGGTCGATGGAAGCCTCAGTTACTATTCATCTGGTAAGTTCTATTTAAATCCACCTCTCATAACTAAGGTTGCATCAGAAAATTGAGTTCATCATCAACATGACCATTTAATAAGATTCGATGTGCCAGTCTGAAGTGCTGTACGTATAATCTAAATGTTGAGAGTTATTGCGAGATTGGTTACAGGTCGCAGTTTTGGAAGGTGGGAGACAGGCCAAAGGAGCATCGGAACAGTGGGCTGGAAAGTGAGACATGAATTCGGATTACTGCTGCAGATGGGGAATCTTGTTTAGATTACACTTGGGGCATGTATACTGTTCTGGTCTTCATATTTATAAAAAGGGTATTGTGGCTTTGGAGAAGGTGCAGAGATAATATCGGAATTGAGAGATTAGCTGCTTGGAAAGTTTAAACAGGTCGGGGCTCTTTTCTACAGAAAAGAAAAGGTTGCAGAGTGACCTGATAGAGGATTTACGATTATACCCATTCCAGAGAACTTAGTACCACAAGGAGTAGTTGAGGTGAATAATATAGATTCCTTTAAGGGGAAGCTGGATAAACACATGTGGGAGAAAGGAATAGATGGATATGCTGATTGGATTAGATGAAGTAGAATAGGAGGTGGCTTTTGTGGAGCAGAATTCTTGCCATAGAGCAGTTGGGCTGAATGAGCTGGTTCTGCACTGTACGTTCTGTGTCATTCTGTATAAGTGGAAATCTTTATCATGGAGTGGACATGGTATGGAAAGCTCAGCTTGGGGCCAAGCAGTAATGCCACTGTTTCCATCTTACCAATGAGTGAAGCCCATGTCCCATTAATGAATTACAAAATGATAGCTTCTGCTGTCTGAATTTAAGCCAATTCCTTGATAGGCCTATATTTCTGTTTATAAATATGTGCCGCTTGATGTAATATAAAGGTAATGTACTGTGTTCCAATCCTTTAAAGTGTCAGCTGTAACTCAGTAGATAGCACTCCTGCTTCTATGTCAGAAAGTCATGGGTTTAAGC
This sequence comes from Carcharodon carcharias, assembly GCF_017639515.1. NCBI lineage: Eukaryota > Metazoa > Chordata > Chondrichthyes > Lamniformes > Lamnidae > Carcharodon > Carcharodon carcharias. The sequence goes on from NC_054484.1 coordinate 85,292,919, forward strand.
CCCAGTCGAGTGACTTGGACACACAGTTCGCTCCTGTGCAGCACTGAGGAAGTGTTGCACTTCAGGAGGTGCAGATTTCAGATGTGAATTTAAACAGAGGCAGAGTCTGCCCTTTCAGGTGGTTATACAGATCCTGTGGTACAATTTGAAGAGCAGAGTTCTTTCAATATTTCTCTATCAACCCCATCGCTAAAACAGACAATCCAGTCATTTATCACATTGCTGCTTGTGGGAGCTTGCTGTGTGCAACTGGTTGCCTTGTTTCCTACATTACAACATTTACTATATTTCAGAATTGTTTCATCAGCTCTGAAGTGATTTTGAATGTCCTGAAGTTATGAAAAGTGCCATATAAATTAAAGTTCTTTCTTTACCTAATGATTCTCAGCACCCCTCACAGGCAGCAGCATCTTGTGAGTGAAGTAATTGGGTCATTGTGTTTTTTTTGATTTTCCAGGTTCAGCCTGGGAATGGTCTTTGGCGTGGTCTCCATGTTTGTTTCAATTATGCTTCTGGCCAAAACATTATCGCAGACGTTGGCACTGATGACAGCAGAGGGCTCTACGCCTGAGAATGAACGCATTTTACAAGTTGTGGTCAGTGCCTTTAACCCAGAGATAAACAGAGACTTGAGAAGTTGGGAGCTTTTCCCATTGGAGCTAAGAAGCCTGCAGACTGTGAAGGGGTTGTGATAGGGTCAATAGTGATAGGGTTGTTTGCACTGGGTAACAAGAAGACACAAATTTAAAATGAGAAGAAAAGGAGTTGATGGGTAGGTTAGAAAACACAGATTTTGTGGCGTTAAGGACAGAGTATATCTCAGCACTAGAATAATGCATGTTATCTGATATCATAGAATGACAACGGAAGGAGGTCATTGTGTGGGTGCAAACTCCCTGTCCTTTCCCCGTAACTCTACAAACTTTTTCTCTTCAGGTGGGTGACAGTGGAAATTGCAGAGGCGCTTCCGTAATTTAACAACCTTCTTTAGATACAGAAGTGGTGCCAGAGGACTTGTTAAAAAAAGGGTTAAAGATAAGCTCAACAATTATAGGCCAATCAGTTTAACCTCAGTGGTGGGTAAGCTTTTAGGAACAATTATTCAGGATAAGATTAACAAGTCGCTTTGGATCATGAGATAATTAAGAAATGCCATCACAGGTTTGTTAAGGACAATTCATGTTTAACTAACTTGCTCAAGTTTTTTCTTGAGGTAGCAGAGAGCGTGGATGTGGGTAACGTGGTTGATGTGGTGTACATGGACTTCCGAAAGGCATCTGATAAAGTGCCGCATGACAGGCTTGTGAGCAAGGTTAGAGTACATGGAATAAAAGTAACTGTGTGGATGCAAAATTGGCTGAGTGACAGGATACAGAGAGCAGTAGTGAACAGTTGTTTTTCAGACTTGTGGAGGTTTTATAGTAGAGTTCCCAAGGGTTGCTGTTAGGATTTAAAGGAGAGAGAGACATCTGAAGAGAGAGAACTATTTACAATATCAGTTAATATGGGGACCAGGAGGGCAAGTTGGGTGATCAGTTTAATAGGAACAGGGTTGAGGGAACAGGAGGTGGGTCTCATGCATAAAATGAGCTCAGAGAGGGCAAGAGGGGAAGTAGTAGAGAAAGATGTGAGTTCAGAGCTAGGGAGGGTGGGGAGCATTATGGGCAGTTTGACCAGGTGAACTAAGGGAAGGGAGGGAAACAGCAGAGGCATCTGATTGGATGGCCTCGATGTTGATGACAAAACTCCTCACATTTGCTTTTGGAGATGAGGTTGGAAGAAACAGGCACTTTCCTGCTTGAGCATTTTAGTCTTTCTTTGCCTCAAGAGTATTTGCTTTACATTACAATAATCTGCCCATCATGTAGCCACTGATTTCATAGGCTAACTGTATAAGATGTCTCGAATTGCTTTTGGTATGCAGTTTCCTTAGCTTGCAAGCAACTCCCGATACCTGTGTAGCTAGTCAATTCTGTACAGAGCCTCTGAATATGGAGCATGATATTAATTGTGGAAATAACTATTGATTATTCCTGTTACCATCAACAGGTGCCTGGTGTTAACCTGCCAATCAGCCAGATGGTATATTTTTTCTCTGCGATTCTGATCAGTGGCGTCATACATGAAATAGGCCATGGGGTGGCTGCTGTCAGGTACAGTTATTATTCATTCTGTTCGTGCCCATTGCTTCTGTTCAGATAGGAAATATAAAGAGTTGTATGAGGTGGCTTGTTCCATTCCACCCTGAACTTCAGAGGTGTTGTTTTTGTGTTTTTGATCTCTTACCTGGAGAACGGTGTGACGTGGTGGAAGAATTTGCAGGCTGATTAACAATCTGATAGGCGAAGATGTGACTTGAAAGCTCTTTCTGTGGCTATAACCATCTTTATTCCAGCCAGAAGGGTGGTTAGTCCTTTATAGGGGAGTGGCTTTCTCGGCTTCCAGAATCCATACAATGTTGGGGTGAGAGGGTTGGCACCCGCACCAACTGGACATGAGCTTCCCGCCAGATTTGAACCCAGAATTGAGAGCCAGAGCTTTGCTCTCCACTTGTCAGGACTGTCTACAGTGCAATTTGAACACACTCCTTTCTGGGCTGGAGGTGAATGGTATTGCTGAATCAAAAGAGATAAAAACAAAAAAACTGCGGATGCTGGAAATCCAAAACAAAAACAGAATTACCTGGAAAAACTCAGCAGGTCTGGCAGCATCGGCGGAGAAGAGTCTCTTCTGTCTCCCCTCGTCCAGTCCCTTTCCACCTACATCCATGATTCCTCTGACACCTTATGTCACATCAACAATTTCCAGTTCCCTGGCCCCAACCGCTTCCTCTTCACCATGGACGTCCAATCCCTCTACACCTCCATCCCCCACCAGGATGTTCTGAGGGCCCTTAGCTTCTTCCTCGAACAGAGGCCCGAACAATCCCCATCCACCACTACTCTCCTCCGTCTGGCTGATCTTGTTCTCACACTGAACAATTTCTCCTTCAACTCCTCTCACTTCCTCCAAATAAAAGGTGTGGCTATGGGTACCTGCATGGGCCCCAGCTATGCCGGTCTCTTTATGGGGTATGTGGAACATTCCTTGTTCCAGTCCTACTCCGGCCCCCTTCCACAACTCTTTCTCCGGTACATCGATGATTACTTCGGTGCTGCTTCATGGTCTCGTCGGGACTTGGAAAAATTTATTAATTTTGCTTCCAATCTCCACCCCTCCATCATTTTCACATGGTCCATCTCTGACATTTCCCTTCCCTTCCTTGACCTCTCTGTCTCAATCTCTGGTGATAGACTGTCCACCAATATCCATTACAAACCCACCGACTCCCACAGCTACCTCGACTACAGTTCCTCACACCCCGCTTCCTGTAAGGACTCCATCCCATTCTCTCAGTTCCTTCGCCTCCGTCGCATCTGTTCCAACGATGCTACCTTCAAAAACAGTTCCTCTGACATGTCCTCCTTCTTCCTTAACCGAGGTTTTCCACCCACGGTCGTTGACAGGGCCCTCAACCGTGTCCGGCCCATCTCCCGCGCATCTGCCCTCACGCCTTCTCCTCCCTCCCAGAAACATGATAGGGTCCTCCTTGTCCTCACTTATCACCCCACCAGCCTCCGCATTCAAAGGATCATCCTCCGCCATTTCTGCCAACTCCAGCATGATGCCACAACCAAACACATCTTCCCTTCACTCCCCCCATCGGCACTCCGTAGGGATCGCTCCCTCCGGGACACCCTGGTCCACTCCTCCATCACCCCCTACTCCTCAACCCCCTCCTATGGCACCACCCCATGCCCACGCAAAAGATGCAACACCTGCCCCTTCACTTCCTCTCTCCTCACCGTCCAAGAGCCCAAACACTCCTTTCAAGTGAAGCAGCATTTCACTTGCATTTCCCCCAACTTAGTCTACTGCATTCGTTGCTCCCAATATGGTCTCCTCTACATTGGAGAGACCAAACGTAAACTGGGCGACCGCTTTGCAGAACGCCTGCGGTCTGTCCGCAAGAATGACCCAAACCTCCCTGTCGCTTGCCATTTTAACACTCCACCCTGCTCTCTTGCCCACATGTCTGTCCTTGGCTTGCTGCATTGTTCCAGTGAAGCCCAACGCAAACTGGAGGAACAGCACCTCATCTTCCGACTAGGCACTTTACAGCCTTCCAGACTGAATATTGAATTCAACAACTTTAGGTCTTGAGCTCCCTCCTCCATCCCCACCCCCTTTCTGTTTCCCCCTTCCTTTTGTTTTTTTCCAATAAATTATATAGATTTTTCTTTTCCAACCTATTTCCATTATTTTTAAATATTTTTAAATCTTTTATGCTCTCCCCACCCCCACTAGAGCTATACCTTGAGTGCCCTACCATCCATTCTTAATTAGCACATTCGTTTAGATATTATCACCAACTTTAACACCTATGTGTTCTTTTGTTCTGTTGTCTGTGACATCTTTTGATGATCTGCTTCTATCACTGCTTGCTTGTCCCTACAACCACACCACCTCCCTCCACTTCTCTCTCTCTCTCTCTCTCTCTCCCCCCCCACACACACACCTTAAACCAGCTTATATTTCAACTCTTTCTTGGACTCGAACTCAAGTTCTGTCGAAGGGTCATGAGGACTCGAAACGTCAACTCTTTTCTTCTCCGCCGATGCTGCCAGACCTGCTGAGTTTTTCCAGGTAATTCTGTTTTTGCTGAATCAAAGGTTTGCTGTTTTTATCAGGGCAGTGCTGCCATGTCAGAATAAGGATGTTCTGGGATTTTGCCGTAAACATTCTTTCTTCTCATACGGAGAATAATGTGGGAAAATGTGAAGTTGTTCACTTTAGCAGGAAGAATAAAAAAACAGAGTGTTACTTAAACAGAGAATGACTGCAGAATTCTGAGGTACAGAGGGATCTAGGTATACTAGTACATGAGTCACAAAAAGTTAGTATGCAGGTACAGCAAGTAATGAAGAAGGCTAATGGAATGTTTTCCTTTATTACGAGAGGAATTGAACAGAAAGTAAGGATACGTGTGCAGTTTTGGTCTCCTGATTTCAGGAAGGATGTAAATGCATTGGAGACAGTTCAGAGGAGATTTACTAGATTGATACCTGAAATGAGCAGGTTGTCTTATAAGGAAAGTTTAGACAGACTGGGCTTGTTTCCACTGGAATTTAGAAGAGCGAGGGGATTTGATTGAAGTGTACAAGATCCTGAATGGTCTTGACAAGGTGGATGTGGAAAGGATGTTTCCTCTTGTGGGTGAGTCCAGAATTAGGGGGCACTATTTTAAAATTAGGCATCACCCTTTTAGGACAGAGATGAGAAGAATTTTTTCTCTCTGAGGGTTGTGAAACTTTGGAACTCCCTGCCTCAGGTGGTGGTGGAGGCGGGATCACTGGATATTTTTAAGGTGGAGGCAAATAGATTCTTGTTAGGCAAGGGAATCAAAGATTATTGAGGTTAAATGGGGATGTGGAATTTGAAACACAAACAGATCAGCCATGATCTTATTGAACGGCAGAGCAGTTTTGAGGGGCTGAATGGCCTACTCCTTTTTCACATGTTTGTATATATATCCCTTCCACTCAGAATGAAGGTAGCAGTACTTTGCACAAAGAAAGTAACTAGTTGATATAATTGGTATTGCTGGAATATTGGGCTGAACTTTATGGCACCCCCTCCTCCCCCCTCGAGGTCGGGATGGTGAAGGGAGTTGGCATAAGATTGGGCGCCATGACAATGGCACTGTGACCATTGCTTCTCCACCCTCACGGGTATTTTACACAAGGTAGGGGAGGCATCAGGCTCGCCTGTGCACCAGTTGTAACCCTTAACTGTCTAATTAATCATCAGTTAAGGGTCTCATCCCACTGTTGCAGGGATTTTTCCCATGGCAAGGGAAGGCACATGCCAAGTGTCCAGGGCATCCATTAAAGCACTGTGTCTGTGGGCACCTGAATGGATCAGAACAGAAGTATAAGACTTCAGGAACGCAAATCTAGTAGTCTGAGGAGGAAGCTGAGATTGATCATTGAGTCAACTAAAAAAGGAAAACAGTAATTAAAGCCATAGGCAAGAAATATGTATAAACCAATATTTAAAACAGATACAGAACCTAAAGTGCAGATAGGAAGAAAAACATTTTGTAACAAGCCTACAGTGCCTTTTAAAGAGCTCTTTTGTGTTTACATGTTTCTAAGGATTTGGCCCAAGATGAACTCCCGAGCTCATATCTGTGCCATTACCCAGACCACCTATTTCCATCTCTTTAACATCGACATGCTTTGCCCCGATTCAGCTCACCTGTTACTGAAACTCTCATTCCTGCCTTTGTTAACTCTAGATCTGACTGTTCCAACACATCCCTGGCAGGCTTCCTGCATTCTACCATCTGTAAAATTGAGGTCATCCAAACCTCTACTGCCTGTGCCCTTACTCACACCATGTCTGCTTCCCCTATCATATCTGTGCTCGCTGAACTGCATTGGCTATCGGTCAAGCAACACCTCGATTGTAAAATTCTCAACCTTGTTTTCGAATCCTTCCATGGCCTTGACCCTCCCTATTTTCCCTAATTTCCTCTGGTCCCACAACCCTCCAAGATATCTGCTCCTCCAATTCAGGCCTCTTGATCGTCCTCGATTTTAATCATTCCATCACTGGTGGCTGTGCCTTCAGCTGCCTTGGTCCTAAGCTCTGGATTTCGCTCCCTACGCCTCTCTGACTGGCTCCATCATTTTCTTCCTTTAATACACTCCTTAAAACTTAAGTCTTTGACCTAGCTTTTGGAAATCTGATCTAATATTGCATTCGCTAGCTGGATATTTAATTTTGATTTATAATGCTCCTGCAAAGTACCTTGGGACATTTTATTACTTTAAAGGTGCAATATAAATTGTTATTGTCAATAAAATGCTTATTTTTGCTTTAGGTGGACCTGTTGCATTAGATTCCATCACATAACGTTAGTAGCTATTTCACAGCACCGCCTACAGATGCAATACTTATGGATCATTCAGTGGTGTAAGTTTTAAGATCCGGGAGGCAAAGATTACCCAAAATAGGCAGTTGAAAACTCATGTAGTTTATTAAGAAGGTAGTTTATTAAGAAGCAGTAGTTTAGGTATGATGCATAATCTAAATAATAGGGAAGGTTACGACCTGTGAAGGTGAGAAAAGCTTACTGATCCTGGCGGCCGAACGAATGGATGGCACAGAATGTACATTGATCTCTGTTGCTTGTGGCAGCAGCATTCTGATGTCTAGCCAATGAGTTAGGAAACTCTTCCCCTGCTCTTCCTTTTGTTGAAGAGAACTGTCCCCTGCCTCTGAGGAGCCGCTAGTATACATTATTTCTAGGGGCTGATTGTTTGCCCTATGTCAATCACTTGTTCAGATAGCACTGCCAATGACCGCACGACGGGTACCCAAAGTGTCACCACCCCACCGTCCTTCACTTTAACTCAAGGTCATCTTTTAGCTTACCTCATGCTGGAAGCCATTTATTAGCTTTTACTGGAATCTTATATGGATGAGAAGGGACAAGACGCTGTCCTATTGACTTAGGAATGTCAACATGGAAGCCTGAACCAGGAAACCTCAACATTTCTAGGGACTGGTTATTTGTTTTTCCAGAGAGAGAAAGAAAAGTGCTTTTCTGCCAGGTGGCCTCAGGCAATGCCTACTAACTCCATAAGAATTCTACAATATTCTGAAATTTCTTACAGTGGTTTCAAGACACAATAGAGAAATAGATGTGGTTGGCGAGAAAGTTGGACCTTTAAAAGATAGGGAAGGGAAAATAGTTAAATATAATTTATTACTCGGTTTTCGGGAATACAGTACTGGCTCCATCTCCAATCACAGCGGCATTACGAATACCAGAACAGCTGTGGTAAGCTATTTGATCTTTGAAAGGCCTGCAAACTTCACAAGTCCTTTGAACCAGATCTAAGGGTCCTGGTGGGGAATTTGTTTGAGGAGGGGGGGGTGGGACAGGTGTGATGGGACAGGGATGGTGTCCAATTTTTTGGGGACTTGGGACAGAATGTATGACCAAACTCAGTGAGTACATTTAAAAAGAGTGGTGCTGATGCTTAGGAACAAATGTTAGCCACATAACTGTAAGCTAGATGGCTGTACTCTAATGCGGGCTCAATACTGTGGTGTAGTGATAGGATAATGTGAAACAGGTATCCTGGGTCTAGGAGGGTAGGGATTAGGTTCAAGCTGACAAAATAGCTTTGGGCCATTTCTGATAAAATAGAGTGGAAGTTCCTGCAGTGTGCCTGGATTTCTAGGAGGGCCTTTGCAAAAGTCTCATACGAAAGCGCATTCATTGAACTAAAATCCATGGGAATCCAGGATAGAATGTGGGGTTTGGAATGGTGTTAGATGAAGAAAAAAAGAACCTAGGGGAATGTACCAGTGGAATTCAGTACTTGAATCTTTGTATCCATTAAGATAGATGAGCTGCAGGCAGATGTAAGCTTGTTAACATTTTCAGGCAAGAAATGGGGAATTCAGTAAGGATGGAGGAAGCAGGGAAGGTTTTACTGAATGGGTTTGCTCTGTTATGGGTAGGGAAATGGCAAATGAAATTTAAAGCAAGTACAGAGTATTGTAAACTGGAGGAATGAATTGGTTTCATTTTTATCCAATGAGGGAAGGGAATGAGCAAAGAGAGACTGAAAGAGTCCTGATGTGATTGAAGATGCGTCACACTCAATGTCAATACGACGTAAAAATGAGGCACTGAGGAGGCACTGAGCTGAACTCAGAATACTGTGTACAGCTTTGCTTGTTGCACTTTGAAAGAGCCAAACGTAGATTGGAGTGGCTGTGGTGGAGCATATCGGGAAGGATCCTAATTGTGAAGGTGTCAGCTCTGAAAGCAGATAGGAGAAACTCAAAACTCTACAGTGTAGAGAAAGGTGATTAAAGATGACTGCAGCAAAGTATTAAATTGGACTAATAAGGTAAACCTTGAACTTTTAATTAGTTAGACCAGGAGGAAAAGAGGAGCTGAATTTAAAGTGGTGAAAAAGACATTCAAAAACCAATCTTTGAAATTGATTCCTTTATTCCGAGGGCACTAAACACTTGGAAAAACCTAAGGCCATGTACTCAGAGGTATTGAGGGATTTTAACCTTAGGTCAAATATTGGGGGAGTTTGAAAGACTGAAGGGGCTGGATGGCCTTTTTCTCACCCTTAACTTGTTTTTAACATTCTTATATATCTCAGCAATTCAGCCTTTCTTATGACTTTGTTTTGTTTAAAGTTGAGCAAGGCACCTGTAATGTGAGAATTGTGCTGTTGAATTTTGACAGTATTTTCTCCCCCTCCCCCACTGTGCAGGGAACAAGTGAGATTTAATGGCTTTGGAGTGTTTATTTTCGTGGTCTACCCTGGGGCCTTCGTCGACCTCTACACAAATCATTTGCAGTTGATATCCCCAATCCAACAACTCAGAGTATTCTGTGCAGGTAAATCTAACCCCCCCTCTTGGTCAGTTATGTTCAAGGCTGACTACATTTTCTTAGGCTTCATATTTAAAGAGGATTATTTTTCCTTTCTATTTTGACAGGTGTGTGGCACAACTTCATCCTGGCATTGATGGCTTTGCTGGCCCTGTACTCGTTACCGATCTTCCTGTTTCCTCTCTACTATACAGGAATTGGGGCACTGGTCACTGAAGTCACAGAGGTAATCCATTTATTATCTTAAAAAAAACTGGCAGGGAGTTGCACTCATCACTTGGTGTCCAGTATATTGTGATCACTAGTGTACACACAGTATTGTCGAGTATCACTTACATCACCTCAGACAGGAGATGAGGCTTGCTCAGTATCTGTCTACCTAACATTTAAAGTTTTGTTGCCTTTTGTTCATGGGCTTCAAGGTTGATCCATATTTAAGGAATAAACAAAGAATTTGCATTTATGCGGTGTCTTTCAGGATTTGGTTTAACGTCTTATCCAAAAGACAGCAGTGTTATGGCGGATGGTAAATACTGCGCTAATCAAATCCCAGAGGGAAACTTGAATTAACTGCCACAACTGTTTTATAATTTGTATTTATTTAGAGATGCGTGCCTTGAATTCAGTAGTAGTAAGAGCACCGAATCTTAGAGGTTCCTTACAAAATTAAATTAAACCTTTATTAATAAAAAAAGATTTTAAGCACATACATGGGTTTAAAAATTACTCTCATGATAACTACTAGCTCCCCTCGTTAATCTAACTCCCAGTTATACCTCGTTAAGACAACAGTAAAACACACAGATTTTAAAAGACCCAGGCAAAGTTACACGATAGTTACCCTGAACAGTCGAATTCAAAATAAGTTTTCTTCATTTTATTTCGTGTAGACTGCAACTTGAGGCTTAGAGGCTGGAGGCTCTTCACACTTGTTAGATTTTAGAATGCCCTCCTCTTACATATAACCTCATCTCCTTTATACAGGTTTCTCCCTTTTTAATGTAAACCAATTGTTCCAATATGTCTTTTCAACTTTACTTTTCTAATAATAAAGATCTTTCATAGTACCAATTTTATCAGTAGCTTTGGGAAAAATAAACACACTGTTTGGCTTCTTCTGGCTAAGTGTAACATTTCACCATCTCTTTTGAAATTCACATTAACCTGGTTTATCTAAAAATGCAAATGTTCCCTTTACACCTCACATTTTGAAACTTCAGGCATGTTTACCTCTTTAACATTTCAAACCTAGCTTCTCTTCTGACACATCAAAGCCTTCAGATCAGCTACCTTTAAATCATTTAAGACACACACACATACACACACTATTCCTACCTTATAATAAATTTCAATAACATTATAAAAATTATTATATTTTCCTGACAGTAGCTCTGACAGTGCAGCACGCTTTCAATACTACACTGGACTGTCAGCCTAGATGATAAATTCAAGCTTGTGGAGTGGGTGGGGCTTGAACCCAGAGTCTTCTGATTCAGAGGAAAGTGTGTTGAGGTAATGCATCACGGGACAATGCCACCTTTAAGGGTTTGCTAATGATAGCCTCCCAAATCATCCCCTCTTCGCAAAGCCACAGACCAATCCATAGTTCTGTTCATCAGCAGTAGGGTTTTTTTGTTACTTTGTAGTGACAGTTTGTTTTTTATTCTTTTGTGGGGTGTGGGCTTTGCTGACTAGGCCACATTTATTGCTCATCCCTAATTGTCCTTGAGAAGGTGGTGGTGAGCTGCCTTCTTGAACCGCTGCAGTCCATGTGGTGTAGGTACATCCACAGTGCTGTTAGGAAGGGAGTTCCAGGATTTTGACCCAGTGACAGTGAAGGAACGACAATGTATTTCTGAGTCAGAATGGTGTGTGATTTTATTTCCACATTATTGAACCAGTTTAAGTACTTGCATCATTTCCCTTTGCTGTCCCTGCCTGAATCAAATTAGTGTCACTTAGAAAGCATCGGAGGGGGCAGGGGGGTGGTGTGGTGGGGGCGGGGTGGCGGAAGCAGTTTGAGCTGACTCACTGCAGTGACTGTGACTCTTCACAGAGATTGGCCAGGCTCCCCCCAAATCCCAGAAAGTAAATTCAGCAATACTGCAGAATACTAAATCTCTTCTGACCTTCTCTATTTTCCATGCAATGTTCTTGCCCTGACATTTGCAAAGACCTAGCAATTCAAAGACATGTACGCATCCTTACAGACCTCGCTGGCATCCCCATTGGTTATTTATCTTGACTGTTTGAACCTTGACTGCATTAGTTACTGCTGCTGCTCCACTTCCCGACAGAGCATCAGCAAATACTTCAAATGTAATGAGTTTTGGGATACATTGAGGACACGACAGGTGCTATATAAATGCAAGTTTTTACTTTATCAGATTTCACTATCTGTCTAACTCGGCTACAGTGAGTGAATTTTTGTCGCAATTACAGGCATCTTGAATTTGATCATCTTCCCCCAGTCTTGTTCAATGCAGTCAGTTGCCACTAAAACACCTTGATAATCATTAAATAGTTACCCTTAGTTTCCTGTCCAATCAAATGTAGCACATTCCTGTTCCTCACAATGACCGACTTTCAGGGTTGAACTGGATGGACCAGGTAAACACCTCTCTTTCAGGTGCATGACCTTTCAAAGCTTCACAAACCCAGGGCAGGAGAGCATCTATTGACGGAAGGTATAATTTTCTTGCTTTCAGCTTCGACTGTATGAGCACGTTGGTATTTTTTGGTCCCATTAAGGTTTATAGTGTTATGACTCCCATGGTAACCAACGAACCAAAATATCTGAATTTACTGACAGCCCCAATAAAACAACCAATGGACAAGATTTCACTTTTTATAACTTTGACTTTAACAATCAAACCAAAATCAACACAAACTAAACATGAATTAGCAGGCAAATAGTGGTTTTTATAAACTATAAATGGCACATTAAATAGCAGATACAACAAAAGTCAGATCGCACTGATTTTACTAAGCAGTCCACTCAGCATGTATGGCACTAATTTCGGTCACAAAGTCCTTCAAAGCTTTGATCTTTTTCCAGCGGAATTCCAGCTCCTTTTCTTTGAGAATTTCATCTGATCCTAACCAACATCAACACCCAACCAACCCGAGTTCTACAGGCATAGCCATCAACAAAATGGCACATGTCTGCCAAATCACTTCACTCTGCCCACCAATTGTTTTAATGGCATAGATCCACCAGCATTATCTTCGAGTAACAGAAAAGGCTGCAGCAACTGTTGCTTATTACCAGCACCTGGATCCAGCCTCTGTTGTCTTCAGCCTGCCGGTACTGCACCATGGGAAGTGAGCTCGAATGCCTCTGTCTTTTTATCTGGTTTCAACCAGTGTCAGTTTCTCCAGAAACCTGAAATTTTCATTTCTGTTTGTTTTAGTTTGCCTGGAAACCTGAAGGTTCAGTTTTCCTTTCAGTTAGCAGAGGTTTCCATTTGTGTTCCAGTTAGGATCTGTCTCAAAAAATGCAAGCTTTGAAATCATGGATTCCAACACTTCCAATAACGTGGATTTGAGGAGACCATTCAGCCCCTCAAGCCTGTTCCACTATTCAATTAGATCATAGCCGATTGGACCTTAACTTTATCTCCCCATCTTCATTCCATAAACCTTAATACCCTTATCTAACAAAAACTTATCAATCCCTGTGTTTAAATCTTAAATCTATGATACAAAGCTTGGAAAAGTAAGTGAGTGTGCAAAGGGTTATAGCTTGGTAAAGTGATTGAGCAAGAAAGCAGCAGGTAATACATAATGTGAGGAAGTGTGAAATTATCCACTTTGTTAGGAAAATGAAAAAATAGAATTTTTTTTAAAAACTAAGAGACTAGCAAATGCTGGTATGCAGAGAGATTTGTGTATAAATCACATTGTTAGCATGCAGGTACAGCAAAAATGGAGACAAATGATATGTTAGCCTTTATCACAAGAGGGTGGAGTACAAAAGTAAGAGGTTCTTGCTATAATTGTATAAAGGTTTGGTGAGAACATACCTAGAGTACTGTGTACAGTTTTCATCTTCCCAAGGAAGGATATACTTGCAATATGGTTGACTCTTAACAGCCCGCTTAAATTATCTAGCAAGCCAGTCGGTTGAAGGGCAATTAGGGATGGGCAACAAATGCTGGCTTTGCCAGCAACACCCACATCCCGTTAAAGAATAAAAAAAACTTGCGTTAAGATGAGGTCAAACAAAGGTTCATTACTCTGATTCCCAGGATGAGAATGTTGTCCTATGTTTGAGTAGAAAGGGCCTGTGTTCTAGTGTAGAGTTTAGAAGAGTGGGAGGTGATCTCACTGAAACATATAAAATTCTCACAGAGCTTGACAGAGTAAATGCTAGCTGAAAGTTGAAAAGAGTGAGCGCTGAGAAATTCTCTCCCCTGACTGGACAGTCTAGAACTCACGAGCCAAAGTCTCAGGATAAGAGCTCAGCCATTTTGGACTGAGTTTGGGAGAAATTTCTTCACTTTGGAAAGTTGTGAAGCTTTCGAATCCTCTACCCCAGAGAGTTGTAGATGCTCAATTAGTAAATACGCCCAAGACCATTGTAACCGTAAAGTGGTCAAGAGTAGCTGCATATGCGCACTTCAATCACCCTGATGCTGCCTGGCACTTGTGCAGCTGCTTCGGACACTTTTTTGGTCTCTGTCAGGAGTTTGGAACTAGTTTAAACTATTCGGGTTCCAAAAAAGAGTCACTTGACTTGAAACATTAATTCTGTTTCTTTCTCCAAAGATGCTGCCAGACCTGCTGAGTTTTTCCAGCATTTTCTGTTTTAATTTCAGATTTCCAGCATCTGCAGTATTTTGTTTTTATTAAAATATTCTGTGTTGGCGCATCACTGATGTTAAATCCTTACTGTGGGTCCCACTGATTGACTTCAATAGTCATTGAAATGTGGTTAAAGCGCTCCTTAGGCTAGATCTACTGTGTCAAGGCTTTGTGCAGGAAGTTTCTACATGGCCTGTGTAGCTCAGTTGGTATATAATGGGACTCTTAAAGTACCGTTTAAAATTCCACATTGGGTAATGAATTTTTTCTAAAACATGTTTTAGAAAATGTTTTTTTTTTAATCAACAAGTTGTTCTCAATCTAAATATTTTAATCAATTCTCCGCATTGAAGTTGAGAATCTAATTTACTGAAATTTCCAGATTATATGTTTTCTTCATTCACTAAATTGTCAGAAGTATGTTTTACATTTACTAAATGAAAGGTGGGCTAGATACAAGAACTTGCAATTGGTTAAAGACGACATAGACCTAACTATAACTTGAACTTTGTTAGTCTTTGTCAAGCCACCTTGTTTGTTCCGATGTTGCTAACTGGCTGACACTGAGACTGCAATTGAGCACGTGCATGAAGTGCTCTCCCTTGTGTTGCAACACAAATACACACACAAATTCAAGGCTGAGACCAGTGAATTCTTGGATACTAAGGGAATTGGGATATAGGGATCGGTCAGGGAGGTGGAATTAATGTAGATGTTCAGCCATGATCTTGTTGAATGATGGAGCATGCTTGATGGACCTGTTCCTGCTCCTATTTCTCATGCTCTTATGACCCTGAGCCTCACCATTGTTTTGGAGACGAATTCCAGATTTCTACCACCATTTTTGTGAAGGAAGTGCTTCCTGGTGTCACCCTTGAATAGCCTTGCTCTGGACTCTCTAGTTTCTCTGTATCTACTTTATCAAGTCCTTTACTCATCTAAAACATTAGATTGCTCCTTAATCTTCTATGCTCAAGGGAAGACAAGCATAGTCAATGCAACCTTTCCTGAGGTGCAGTGCCCAGAACAGAACGTGGTACTCTGGATGAGGTCTGACCAGAGCACGTAAGACAGACTGTTGGTATATTTAATCACATTTATCTCCTGCTTCTCAGAATTCCCCTGCCAGTGGACCCAGAGGACTGTCCATGGGTGATCTTGTGAAATACGTGGAAAACTGTTCCGTTTACAGTGTGGAGGATTGGCACAAGTGCATTGAAGAGATCTCTGTGAAACCACAGACTGGATACTGTATCAAAGAAGCAACCCTACAACACCAGAGCTCTGTGGGCCGAGGTACTGACATGCAATACTTAGTAGGATATAGGCTAGAGATTAAAAAAAAGAAAATACTGCAAGCATTCAGCAGGTCTGGAAGCAACTGTGAAAGTGCAACAGAGAAGGTCTGTGGTAGGGTAGAGAGCAGGAGAGATTAAATGACAAGGCATTTTGGTGCAAGGTGAAAAGAGGTGATAATAAAACAAGTGGAGAAACGAGATGGGTCGAGAGAAGGGAAGCGTGGAAAACTTGGTAAAGAGGAGACTCCCATGGCCTGGGAATGTGGAGGAAGAAAGGCAAGTGGATCCCTGGGATGTGGCTATTAACATTGAGCATTACAGCTTTAGATCTTAACCATCGCTTCTATTTTCTCTCAGAATCAGGTGCTGGTAATGAATGATGGCTGCACTGAAGCCACTGGCAGTGGAGGGGGTGTGGCCTGCTGTTACTGAAGTCATCCACATCCCTTCCTTCCTCCCACATTCCTAGTCCACAGTAACCCCCTTTGCTTGGTCAGATTGTCCATATTTCCCTCCACCCTCTTTCTATTCTATTCTAACTGTATACACCTGTCCTTTCAGCTGAATGTAAAAGACCCCATGGAACTATTGGAAAAAAGAGCTGGGGAGTTCTCCCCAGTGTCCTAACCAACATTTAACCCAGAGCCAACATCACTAAAATAGATTTACCTGGTCCAGTAATTCGCTGCCCTGTAGGGATCTTGCTTGTGCAGATTAGCTGCTGCATTTTCCACAATCTGGGATGTTTAAATGACAGTAATAAAGGAAGGCTTGATTCAGACATGAGAGAGCAGGGAATGGAGCAATGCAGGGGAAAGGATGGAAAGAGGTAATTATTGGGTGGAGCCTGCTGTAGAGTATAAACACTGGCATAGACTGATTAGGCTGAATGCCTCTTCATGACCTGTAGGTTCGGGGTTGTAAATTCCCATGTCCCCTATTTGTGACCCAAGATCCCTGTAGTTTACAATGTTACCCACCCCACCCCCATTCCCACTCTGACCTCTCTGTCCCTGGCCTCCTACTCCTAACAAAACTCAATGCAAACTTCAGGTCTGAACATGGAAGGAAATAACTTCTGATTTGTGCTGCCCTCTCATTCTCGTTTCAGTCTGTCCCCCATTTCCCCAGGCCTTTCAGCAACTTCACGACTCACCTCTATTTTATTTCATTAATGCCGCTGCCTCTTACTGATGGTCTGCTACACCCATTCCATAGAATTTTGTGTGTGGGCTTGATATTTCCCTTCCCCTTTTTTCTAATTAAATTAATGCTCATGTGGGTCTTTTACTTTAGTTCTTAGGAGGTCACACGAAGAGGAACAGGGCCTGCCTCCTCAGGCTTCTTCCCCTCTCCTCAGGTGCACACTGACCCACCAAGTGCCCCCAGCGTTTTCCATCTTTGCTTGTCTTCCAGGAGCCACAGAATTTTGATTTTGACTTAGTTTTCTCCAAACTAGATACAAGCTAAGAGGGACTGTGACAGCCATGTTGGCCATCCCTATCCAACCTCATACACGCACAATATTACACCGAGGCCTTGTCATGTAGTGACGGGAGGTTGTTCAGGAACTTTCCTCTTTATACTCCAAATCCTGGAATACGTGATCTCCCCAGTCCTGTTCCTCTTGCCTGTGTTCGTGGTTCCCCTGAGTATCTTCGATTCTCATCACTGCACCATTGGCGGCCGTACCTTCAGCTACCTATGACCTAAACCCTTGAATTCTCTCCTTACACCTTTCTACATTTCGGTGTCACTTTCCTCCCTTGAGATGCTCCTTAAAACTTGTTTGGCCAAGCTTTTAGCCATAATCCTAATCTCTCATTATGTGGCTTGGTGCCAGGGTTTCTTTTTAAAACGTTCCTGTGAAGCACCTTTGGATGTTTTATTATGTTCAAGGTGCTATATAAATACAAATTATTGTTGTGCTGTGAGCAAATCTGATACTCACTCCTGACCAGGTCTGGCACTCTTCTCCTGTATAGCCTTGGAAAGTCTTTAAACTGGCCTCTTCTCATATTTGTTAATGACGATATCCAAAAGATTTCTGAAAGCGGATTACAAAGCCTAAAGCTCGCTCAAAATGCTGACTCGATCCCGTGAAACTACCTTTTCTTCTCTGCAGTGTACAAGAGGCTTGATGGAACTACAGAATGTTGTAGCAACAACAGCCTGGTGGATATTTGCTTCTCTTACCATGGAAACCTGGAAATCCCCCAGGTGAGTCTCGTCAGACTTCATTCTCTGTACACTGAGCAGCTGTTTAACAAACATGCATGTTCATTGCCACAAAAATCCATGTCCAGCTGTCTTTGCAAACAATTTTTCCATGGACAATATTGTGAATTGAGATGATTGGAAGGAAAGGATTTGAATAGGCAACAGGAAAATGCTGCTTTGATCACAGGTTTTTCACAACCGCTACCGAGATCTATGTCTAGCTTTTCTGATTAGTTTGTTACACCTTGGCTGTGATGGGTCAGTCCAGGCATGAAATGGCAAGACCTGAACTTATAATTCAACAATTTATAGTGAGCTATACAATGTGTATAATACGGTATCAGGTGTAGGTTATGCAGTGCATTTATAGTAATAAATGCAGTTTATACACAAGGTATAAAATGGTATTTGGTGGAGTTCCTACAATGGGTAGAATATGCTATTTATCTGAGTAAGAGTGTGGTCACTGTCACTTTCTGTCTCTGTGCGTGGCTTTCTCGCTGTCTCTGAGAGTGGGTCTCTCTCTCTCTCTCTCTCTCTCTCTCTCTCTGTCTCTCTCTCTGTCTCTCTCTATCTCCCCATGCCACTGAGGTTCGCATGTCTTGCCCTATTGTTGGTCTGCCTACTTAATGCAGCCATGAATTTCAATTGCCCTGCAGTAGCCAGCAGCTTACCACTGGATTTGCTGTACTGGATTTAGCCAAACGTTGAATCAACCAATCCTCTCTCTCTGTTAACCCCTCCCAATCCCAATACACGCAAGGCTTTTGTGCAAACAAGAGTTTTTAACATTACTGAAACTTAATACAGCACATGATCCCACAACAAAACAGGTCAGTGGAACTGCTGCTGAGTGAAGTAGAATCATAGAATGGTTACAGTGCACAAGACCATTCGGCCCGTTGTGTCCAAACCAGCTCTCTGCAACTCAGTAAGTCCTACTCTCCCACCTTTTCCCCGTAGCCTGAAATTTTTTTCTGTCCAGATAATGATCCAATTCCCTTTTGAAAGCAACAAACAATTAAACCTGCCTCCATCACACTGTCAGGCAGTGCATTCCAGATCTTAACCATTTGCTACCTTGTTCCTGGCTCTGTTGAGCTGCAACCCTGGTCTCTATCAGCCTTCACCTCTCCCAGATCCAGTTCTAAAGGCCTCCCTCCTGCACTATCTCTCCAGCCACACATTCATCTGCTCTACTGCCTTATACCTATGCTCATTATCATGTGGCACTGGGAGTAATCCTGAGATTACTACATTTGAAGTCCTGCTTACTAGTTTCTTAGCTCCCTAAAGTCTGCCTGCAGGACCACATCCCTCTTCTTACCAATGTTGTTGGTACCAATCATGACCACGACTGCTGGCTGTTAACCCTCCCTCCACAGGGTGTTCTGCAGCCACTCACTGACATTCTTGACCCTGGAACCAGGGAGGCAACATACCATCCTGAATTCATGTCTGTAGCCTCAGAAATACCCGTCTGTCCCCGCAACTGTCAAATCCCCTATC
This sequence comes from Carcharodon carcharias, assembly GCF_017639515.1. Classification (NCBI taxonomy): domain Eukaryota; kingdom Metazoa; phylum Chordata; class Chondrichthyes; order Lamniformes; family Lamnidae; genus Carcharodon; species Carcharodon carcharias. Next base: position 85,312,230 of record NC_054484.1, read on the forward strand.
AATATTGCTCCCAGTCTTCATCCAAATCTGCCATCCCCCCACCTCGAACCAGTTGTGGTGCCAGGGACTTTGTTCTGGCTACACCCTCACCTGTATTCAGAACCAAATACTGATTGGAGAGCAGATTGTAGTCAGAGGATTCCTACACTATTGGCCAGATCCTCCTTGACTGCCTGGCGGTCACCCATTCCCTCTCTACTAGCACACCTTAAACTGCATCTAGGAACATGCTAGCCACAAAAATCTGTCTCACTAATGCACTGCAGTGAAGCCAGCTGCTGCTGAACCTCCAAAACACAGAACCCGAGCTCCTCCAGGTGACAATACTTTCTGCACATGTAGTTGTCCAGAACATGAGAAGTTTCCTGGAATTCCAACATGGAACAGGATGTGCATCTAATGGGCCTGAAGTGCCTTGCTATGTCTATTTATTTGACTATTTACTGAGTTAACAGAAATAATCTTAAGAATAAACACTCAGCAGCAATGCACCAGTGAGCTGTTTCCCTTGTGCTGACAACAATTTACTTTATGTGGAGTTTAATTTAAATAAAACATAAATCTTAATGAGACTTGAGCTTGCTTCAATGCACTAAATTTAAATTTAATGAAACTTAAAAACCTGTTAGGCAATTAACAAAAAATTGTGGATTTAATCTATCACCCTCACTTAGAGAAATAAAGCCAATGATAATCCCAGCCAATCGCCTACCTTATTTTTTTTCCTACTGAGTGGATTCACACTGCCGCGGCTCAGCTGCATGCTGTATATGTCTGGAGTCCTTGTCTCCTGTTCTGTTTATTGCTGCTGTCGTCGAACAGATCCGTACGCTGATCATAGGGAGCTGCTGAAGGGGGAGGGGTGGGGGGTGTTGTGGATCATCAAAAAGGATATTGAAACACTGGAGAAAGTGCAGACCAGATTTACAAGGTTGTCACCAAATTTGAGAAGATGCGCACCTGTGTGGAAAAGACAAGACCAGCTTGTGGTCTTTAAAATGATGAAGGGGTTTGATAGCAGCTCAACTGTAAGATGATTAGTGCTAGGAGTATGGGAACATAGGACTTAGGAGCAGGAGTAGGCCATTTGCCCCTTCGAGTCTGCTCCTCCATTTAATAAGATAATGGCTAATCTGGTTTTGGTCTCATCTCCACTTTCCTGTCTGCCCCCCATAGACTCCCCTCTCAAAAATCTAACTCAGCCTTGAATAAATTCAATGACCCAGCCTCCACTGTCATCTGGGGAAGAGAAGTCCACAAACTAACGACTCTCTGTGAGGGAAAAAAAATTCTCCTCATCTCCATCTTAAGCAGTAGACCTCTTATTCCTAAACTGTGTTCCCTGGTTTTAGTCTCCCCCACAAGGGGAAACATCCTCCCAGCATCTACCCTATCAAATCCCCTCAGGGTCTTATATGTTTCAATACAATCACCTCTAATACTTCTAAACTCCAATGGTTATATAGCCCGACATGTTCAACCTTTCTTCATAGGATAAGCCCCTCGTCCCAGGAATGAATCGAAGAGGAATGATTGCCCTTCCTCTGTGCTATGTATTGTCACCTGCACCTCACTCTCCTTCATATGTTTGTTTGTGTTTGCAGTATGTTTGTCTAGCTGCCAGGAAAGCCATTGAATCTAGCCAGGTATGTCAGAGGAACACGGATTGTCAGAAAGAGTTGGTTCCCAGCCTGTGTGTGAAACCCTCTCTTGAAAACCAAACCAGGCTGATCAGAGTCAAGCACTCGTCTCCCATGGATATGTTATTTCTGGGACACCCTGTGCATCTTCAATATGCAGGTCTGTATCATTCAATATAATTCTGTAAACATCAGCTTAGGCATCAAGGATCAACAATGCTGAATGATAGAATATGGAAGAGACCAGACCCTGTTACCCCCACATAGTGAGATTGTAAATGGATATCTGGAGAGTGATTATGGCACTCTGAGATAACAGAGCAACAATTTGTACCTGAATTGGAGCCAAGCTTCTCATGTTTTTCCTCATTGTCGCTCAATGTGTGTTGAATAAAAATAGGGCTGTACAGAAAGCATTTACATTTACGTTGTGCCTTTCATGACCTCAGGACATCCAAAAGTACATTATAGCCAAATTAAGTATTTTGTAAATGTAATCATTCTTGTAATGCAGGAAACACAGCTGCCAATTTATGCACAGCAAGCTCCCACAGCTAATAACATGGCAATGACCAGATAACCTGGTTTTTAGTTATGATCTCGAATGCATTGCCTGAAAGGGCGGTGGGAGCAGATTCAATATTAACTTTCAAAAAGGAATTAGATAAATAATTGGAAGGAGAAGTTTGCAAGTTGAGTAGGACTAATTACATGGTGCTTTCAAAGAGAAGGCACAGGCACAATGGGCCAATTAGCCTCCTTCTGTGCTTAATGATTCTATAAGCATAGAGGAAATAAAATTAGCATCAGCTGTACCAAATTAGGCATTAGCAGAGTGAGGAACAATGTATGTAGTTGCCAAGAGGCTTGAAGAAAGGCTGGGTGAATGTCACTAATGCAATTCAACACAAGGAAGTAAGAAATAGTACATTCCTGGAACAAACAAAATGAAATCTATTATTTTTAGGTAACGTTTGAGAGGCAAATATTGATCAGGATGTTGTGAGATCATTTATACCCGCCTGAGTGAGTAGCTGGGCCTCGGTTTAATTCCTTAAATGAAAGATGACAACTTTGACTGTGCAGCTCTCCTTCAGTACTGCACTGGAGTGTCAACCTGGATTGTAGGCTCCAGTCTCTGTCGTGGAACTTGACCTCTTGACCTTCTGATCCAGAGACAAGTGCGCCACCCATTGGGTCAAGGCCAAAACCTGTATTTGGTGGCACAGATTTCGCATTTGGCAATTGGCTGTGATGACTGAATGGTTGGATGCACTTCAAGCTGCTGGTTCTCTCCTGAATGAACCTCTTATTGCGAGGATCTAGAGGGATGTTGGCCAGGGAGGGGAGGACAACTGAGAAGAAGTAACTACCTGTGCCTCACCCATTCCCACATCTCAGTGCCCAGTGAGAGCAGTGTTGGCAGAGCCTGGAGTTTGGTTGCATGTTGACACCTATCTTGACCAGTGAAGTTGGAGGAAAATGGCTTGAAATCCTTACCTGGGAATCCTGCACTAGTCCACGAGTGAAATATTAAATGACTAGGATGTAAAGGAGTGTGGTTTTGAACCTTGTTGAGAGATAGTCAATAACATTTCCTGGCTTTACGTTTTCCTCTAACTCCCAGGCCATTAATAGTGTGTCATTCACCAATAGTGTGTTCATCAGTAGAGAGGAGAAGACTGGCATCAAACTGGCTCTGCTTTCTCTGTAACTGTAAACCTCACCTCCCTCTCCAACTCCGATCTGCTTCCATCCCTATGGCAAAAACTATACTCTTCCCCCAAGTTGCTTACTTCCCCCACCCCCCCACTCTAAATAGACATTGGGAAGGCCAAAGCCATCACTCTCAGCACCTGCTGCAGAATCTTCTCCCGTTACTACCTTTACCCCTATCCCTGGCCACTATCTCAGGCTGAAGCAGACTCTGAAAGCTGTTTAATCCCACACTGAGCTTAAGAAACTACATCCTCTCCTCATAAAGACCATTGACTTCCATTTTTCTAATGTGCCCCTACCTCAGCCAATCTGCTATTTAAAAACCTCAGTCATAGTTTTGTCCTCATCCCTATAATTTCAGAGCCTAACACCTATAGGGTTAATGTGGAACTGAGTACAGCATCCACCTAATGATGGAAGATGGCACATGACCCAGACCTAGGGGTCAGTGCGGTGTTGAGTAGCGATGTGTACAGAGCTAAGCATGGAGACAGCTCCTAGCTTGTACCCTTCACTGTACATATGTAAATAGTTCTGGTATTTAGTAAAGACTTACAGTTAAACTACCAAAGACTACGGAGACTTCTTTAAGACATCTAGTTCTGTAACAACACCCACCCAACAGTCCCCACCCCCCAAACCTCGATCATACCAACACTGCTGACCAACCTCCCGTTCCCCGCTATCCATAAACTCCAGCTTGTCCATTGCTCTGCTTCTTGTAACCTGCCCAGCTTCCCTGTCACACCATCCTCCACACTACAGATTTAAAAGTTTCACTATGTGTTTAAATATTGTCGTGGCTACACCCCCTCTTCGTAATTCCCTGCAGTCCTGCAAACCATGAGCTCTCCATTCACCCATGACTCCAGTCTCCCTCCTCCTCTCCCTTCACCCTGTCATCAGTGGCTGAACCTTTGGCTGTTTACACGGCACACTGTCTATCGACCACCACCACCTCCAGTTAACACTCTCCTTTCAATGCATGTCTTTCACCAAGCTTTTGGTCTTCTCAACCATTCCTTCCTCCATCTTGGCACTAGCTTTCTGCTTCTGTGTGAGGCTCTCTGTGACAGTTGTTTCTGCACTAAAGGTTAAAATTATTGTTGTGCTGTTGGAAATTATTTCCTGGTGAATAACTACAATGCCCTCTCCTATTGTGATTACATTATATTTAACACTAACGAGCCCAGGCCATCAATGCAGACATTTTTCACATTATTTACATATATTCTGAGAGTGATGCATTTTACTCAATGTCATCAAATCAATTGACTTTACCCACTGTAATGCAGATTAATGCCATCTTACCCACTGCCTACAATGAGATGAATTGAAATTTCATTAAGCATAGATTTTTGCTCAACACAACCTTTAGAGAATTTCTGTGCCTTGACAATGCTGGTATCCAGGGGCTGGCGATGGGGGTTATCCAGGGGCTGGAAAGGGGGTTTATCCAGGGGCTGGTGAAGTAGGGAGGCTATCCAGGGGTTGCCAATGCGGGAGCTATCTGGGGGCTGGGGATGCAAAGGGTATCCAGAGGCTGGGAATGGGGGTCTCATGGGATGGTGATAGAATCCACACAGGCTAGCACTCTGGACCTCAGAGGCTGATGATAGGGACCTCACTAGCTGGTAAGTCTATTCCTTGCACTTGATGTGCTTCCTGGTAATTGTGTTTAATTAAATGCATGTAGGGGGAATTGATTGATGTTTTACTTGAGCTCATATAAAGAGACACTTTTATTGAAACTGTGGGAGGGTTATGTTAGGAGGTGTATGCTTGTAATGTTTCATTCTGTAAATAAATTTATTTATTGCCTCCTGTATCATCCTTCACCAACTGAGGTTTTGGACCAGAACACTTGCTGTGATGATGATATGTGCCTTTTTGTTCACAGTGAGTCTCACCAACTACATGCCACGGTTCGGATTTCTACATCTGGACATCCCTGTGGTGATTGAAACTTTTTGCAAGTATCCTTTTCTTATTATCAGAACCACAGAGCTACTATTGAGGGATAAATGGAAATGTGTTTGAAGTGCACAGAATAAGTTAGGTCCACTTGAAAAGGGTTGGTTTGAATCTGCGCCAGTCTGCTCCAAGTGCCAGAGTTTGAGCTTTGCCCAGCACCTCTCATCCATTCGGTTGTCCCATGCTGCCAGGTTTGTGGCCTCCATCTATGCTCCTGAAATTCCCAGGCTACTGGAGCATACCTCAACCTACGGGGAGACCTGTACCTTGTGTTGCACTGTTTTGCTGCAGTTTGTTGTATCCTTGTGTTCTCTCAACCACCTGTACCAGAGTTAAGAATTATGTCATTGTTGTCATGGTTTCATTGCACAGAAGGAGGCCATTCAGCCCATTGTACCTGTGCTAATTCTTTAACTTACTCGAATGCCCTTTCCCCATTTCCTTTTATAGTCTTCCTTTTCAAGTGCTTATCCAGTTCCCTTTTAAACTGTGTTCATCCTTTGTCTCAATAGGCTCCTGCGGTAAAGCTTTCCATCTTTGAATAATCTTTGGTGTGAAAACATTTCTTCTAATCTCCTGCTTCATAATTCCAGCAATAGTCCTGAGCCTGTGTCCCTTTGTTACTGATTCACCAACAAGCGCAACCAATCTTTCACTACTTAAACTCTCGAAGCCTCCTGTAATTTTGTTAATCTCTAACTGAGCCCCTTAATCCTCTGTGCTATTGTAAACTGCTTCCCTTCTTTGCTTTGATTCTCTCCCCCCCCCCGCCCTGCCCCCGCCCCCTCCACCCAAACCGGTAAGATTTGGCCTTGTTCCTTCCATAACTGGTCAAATTCCCACCACCATGCCGCCCCTGCTCTGTTTATCCCTTTTGTGAGTAACTGTTCCATAGTCTGTGGTGTTTCATATAATTTCCTTCCAAGATCACTGTTCATGTCTGTGTCATCAACACACAGTGCTCTACACCAATCTGACAGCTTCAATGTCTGCCAAACACTCCTCTGCCTGGAAGATGGTCACCATCTCCTTTCTTCAGAGTCTCTTTCCTTTCCTGCTCCTCCTGTGTGTTACCAGTTGCTTCTCAAACTCCAGAACTTTTGAAGGAGCCCTCCCTGGAGACCGCCTCCTTACAACTCTGGTTGCCATCGACAGTCCTCATTTCCAGGAACACTCCCATGAGGCAAACTCTGGAAAACAGATTGGCACTGAAATAAAAGCAAAACACCACATATGCCAGAAATTTGAAAAATAAACAAAATGCTGGAAAGACTCAGCATGCCTGGCAACATCTGTGGAGAGAGAAATCAGTTAACGTTCCAAGCCCAATATGAGTTGAAATGTTGAAATCCACAGATGCTGCCAGACCTGCTGACTATTTCAAGCACTTAGTGAAGCTGGAAATCTGAAATGAAAACAGTATTTTGCTTTTATTCCTTATTCCAGTCCTATTAAGCCCACCCCCAACTCTTTTTTTGGGTACATTGATGACTGTAGTGGTGTTGTTTCCTGCTCTTATCCTGAATTGGAAAACTTCTTCAACTTTGCTTCCAATTCCCACTCTTCTGTCATCTCCAGCTCGCTCTTTCCCTTTTGTCACATCTGTTCTGATGATGCAACCTTCCACAACAGCACTTCTGATATGTTTTCCTTTTCCCTCAACCAAGGACTCCACCAACCCCACTGCCATTGACAGGGCCCTCAACCATGCATGACCCATTTCCTGCACTTTTGCTCTCCCAGAACCGTGATGGGGTTCCCCTTGACCTCACCTTACACCCCATCAACCTCTGTATTCAAAGGATCATCCTTCACCATTTCCGCCATCTCCACTGTGATGCTATCACTGGCACATCTTCCCTTCCCCTATCAGCATTGCAAAGGAACCGTTCTCCCTGCAACACTCAACAGTCTAGTCCAATCACCCCCAACATCTTGTCTCCCTCCCACGACACCTTCCCATGCAATTGCAGGAGGTAAAACATGTGCCCTTTTACCTCATCCCTCTTCACTGTCCAAGACCCCAAACACTCCTTCCAGGTGAGGTGACGATTTACTTGTATGTCTTTGAGTTTAGTCTCCTGTATTCACTGCTCACAGTGTGGCCCCCTCTATACTGAGGAGACCAAATGTAGGTTAGGTGACCGCTTTGTGGGATACCTCCACTCAGTTCGCAAGTATGTCCCTGAGCTTCCCAGTTGTTTGCCATTTTAAATCACCACCTTGCTCTCACACTTACATTTCTGTACTTGGCCTGTTGCAGTGTTCCAGTGAAGCCCAGTGCAAACTGAGGGAACAGCACCTCATCTTCCAATTAGGTACTTCAGTTTTTTGGATTGAGTTCAACAATTTCAGACCATGAACTCTGACCTCCATTTTGATTCTGTTTTGTTGCCAGGTGCTGGCCTGTATCTTATGTTTTATGTTTTTGCTTTTGTACAGAGCTATTCGTTATTCTGCCATTTGCGCTCACTCTGGACCAATGCTTTGCTTCTTTACGACAACCTTTACCACTCCTTTTGCCTTTTGTTCCGTGACATCCTTGCCATTTAATCTCTCCTGCAGTCTAGCCGATCCCTGACCTTCCCTTTTGTCCTTCCTTCCCCCCTCCCCCTTTCAGAAGCATAAAACCCAACACATTCCTACCTTCCTTCAGTTCTGAAGAAGAGTTATCTTTGACTCGAAATGTTAACTCTGTTTCTCTCTCCACAGTGCTGCCAGACCTGCTGAGTATTTCCAACATATTCTGTTTTTATTACAGATTGGCACCGTCTGCTGTACTAAAAAGGCTCGGAAGCTAAAGTAACACCAACCCAACTGCACCTCTGTGCTGAGCTGCAGCTTTGGTCAACCTTTCTGTCCTGGTTGTGCTGCTTCATCTCCCCCCTTGTTCTTGAAGACTCATCACCCATTGTTATGCCATTTATTAAGTGGGGCACAGCCCCTCTGTTGCAGCTTTGAAATGGGGCGCTGATCATTTTGGGGAATGCTCCATTTAATAGTTAACTGGATGTGGGTTGTCTTTTTTAAAAATTTAAGCAAATGATTAAAACTAGGTTAGATTCTGCAGTTAGCTGGCAGTTGTACGAATAAGGTATTGTGTTTGATTATATTACTGGGACCAGCAGTCCAGAGACTTGGACAAATAATCCACTCAGCATGAGCTGGAAATCCAGCTTGTCCTTTTAAAAATTGAATTCAGTGTAAAAGAATCTGGAAATATAAGACCAGTATCAGTAAAAGTCACCATGAAGCTGTTGATTTATTATAAAAATCCAACTGGTTCACTACCGAGGGAAGGAAACCTTGCCATCACCACTGATATCCCGAGAACGGATAAATAAGAATGTCTGTGGCCAGACATGAAAATGAAGAACAGTTCAGTAATGACTGATTTCCTTGATTATACTGTACCAGATACCTGCTTTCCCTCTCTGGGGCCTTAGCGGTCATCAATGCTGTTCCCTGCTTTGCCCTGGATGGGCAGTGGATGTTGAGTTCCTTTTTCGAAGCTACACTAAGTTCCCTCATTGTAGAAAAGCAGAATCGAGAACTCATTGGTTTTTTTATCTTGCTGTTTGGCAGTGCCCTCCTAGCTTCTAATGTGGTCCTGGGGCTTTGGATGGTCACCACCAGGTAGCACTTTCAGCCTGTGCTGGACTAGCTCATACTGGGTGAGGGACATCTTCCATCTGTGCTTTCTTGGCACCCCGCCCTCTCAGCTGAGTACACGTTGGTAAAGCCATCGAGCACAGTCCAAGATTTTAGTAGAATTCCACAGGCTGTGCCCACGAGATTTTACACAGCCTGTTCCTCCAGGTGAGACTCCTTGTTGGGAGTGTTTAATTGGGAAACCTATATAGCTGTCATGCAGTGCCATGCGTTGAGTTGTGTTGTGACGTTTCATTCCGAGCAGCAATGGAATTTGAGATTACTCCTTCCACTGCCTCTTCAGGCTGATAATTTCATTTGAAAACTCCTTGTGAAGTATCCCGTGGAATGTCAGCGAGCACCAAGTACTCATTTTTATACCCAGGAAACAACTGAAATGTGCGTCATTCTGAACGCACCTCTGATTCAAGCAGTACCCGAGGAGAAGAACATTGGCCTACCAAATATGCCCACAGGTCTGAAATCACTGTGGTTTGGAATTAGAATCAAAAACAATGAGCAGTTAAAAAGAAACCATAAACGCTAGAAATACCGCAGCATGTGAGTTGGCATCTGTAAGATTGATCTTTGGAGTGTATCCTTGGTCAGATGTGAAATGGATAAAAACTCAAGAACTGTTAACCACCCTTGTTTCTTTACAGATGCTATTAACCCTGCTGTGTCTTTCTAGTTTGTTTGGTTTCCATTTACTACAATCATCAGAATTTTTTGTTTTTGATTGGGCTGAGCATTGTGAATAAATTCTCAAGCAGCTGTATACAGTCTTAGCCGATCCAAAGACAATTTTAATGTGCTGCATCAGACTGGAAATGGAAGTGGTGTTTGACTGCTGATGTACCGCACTCTGCAACAAGAAGCATCTGTTTATACCATATGTTTTTGATACATTTATGATACTGCCCTCATCACTTGACAGATTTTACCCTCAGAGGAATTATTAAGCCCTTTAATAATAATAATAAAAGGAACCAAAATTAAAATTCTTTCAAATAGAGAGGCAATGCTGTCACAGTATAAACTGCTGTGTTGTAATTCTGGGTGTGACTCCATTTTGATTTAAGCGTTTTTACTGGCAGAAGAGGAATGGAGTGCTCCAATACAGCCCAGGTGATGTACAAATTACAAGTTCCCTTACTGTGAACAGTGGCTGGAGATGGACAATGGTTAAGTGTGTCTGTTTGTCTGAATGTTGATCTGTTTTCGTTGCAGGTGAACCAATTGTTTTATTCTATTTCAGCCTTCCTGTGCCAGCAGATGCCTTTCACTACTAGCTTTTACAGTTTGCTGTAACTCCTGCCAGCAAACAGAAAGGCTTCAGGCAGTTGTTCCTGATGCCTTTGCAGTTAGTGTCAGAAGCACCAGTGGAATTGTAAAAGCTGCGTTTAACTTTGCTGTGACACTAGGGGGCTCACTTCCTGCACACATGCAGTTACAGTGTCAGTGTCAGAACCTGTCACATTTATAGTGAGAGGTGCTTTCAAGTGCGGCTCTGCTTTCTGTCGCTGAGTTATACATGTTTTATTTTTGCAAGCTGATGTCTTACAACTCTCCTTTACACCAAAATCAGCTAATGGAAGAAGTTGCAACAATGCAGTGGGTGACCATCTTAACAGTCAAGTTCTGGCAAAAATAATAATTGTAGATCGTTTTAATGGTTTGTTTCAATATTGCTGCACCTCAAAATTTTGCTATCAGATTTTTAGGCAATTGAGAGTTTTAAATAAATTAATTAATGTTATTGAGTAATGAGACTCAAGACCAGCACTTGGGGTTTAGAGTCCCATTTGACTACCAGCTGGGCTAGCCAGGTTGTAAGGGAACTTCCTCCACAAAGCTCAGCAAGTCAGGCAGCATCGGCGGAGAAGAAAAGAGTTGACGTTTCGAGTCCTCATGACCCTTCGACAGAACTTGAGTTCGAGTCCAAGAAAGAGTTGAAATATAAGCTGGTTTAAGGTGTGTGTGTGGGGGGCGGAGAGAGAGAGAGAGAGAGAAGTGGAGTGGGGGTGTGGTTGTAGGGACAAACAAGCAGTGACACCCCCACTCCACTTCTCTCTCTCTCTCTCTCCGCCCCCCACACACACACCTTAAACCAGCTTATATTTCAACTCTTTCTTGGACTCGAACTCAAGTTCTGTCGAAGGGTCATGAGGACTCGAAATGTCAACTCTTTTCTTCTCCGCCGATGCTGCCAGACCTGCTGAGATTTTCCAGGTAATTCTGTTTTTGTTTTTGTTTTGGATTTCCAGCATCCGCAGTTTTTTTGTTTTTGCCTCCTCTCTGAGCTTCCCTTAAAATTGAAACTTGTTCTGAAATTAATTAATTTTCCGATATTATTCTGCTAATATTATTTGGGGCTGATTGCTAAGTGGAGTGAGAGGGACTGATGATAATGTGTGGGGGGAGGGAGAGGGGCTGATTACAGAGTGTGTGGGGAGGGAGGGAGAGGCTGATTACAGTGCTTGTGGGGGAGGGGCTGATTACTGTGCCTGTAGGAAGGTAGAGGGGCTGATTACAGTGTGTGTGGGGGAAGGGGAGAGGGATTGATTACAGTGGGGGAGGGGGCTGATTACAGTGTGTGTGGAAGAGGGGGAGAGGGGTTGATTATAGTAGGGGAGGGGGAAGAGGGGCTGTGTGTGTGTGTGTGTGTGTGTGTGTGTGTGTGTGTGTGTGTGTGTGTTAAAATGGGTTACATTGGAAAATATTTTGGGAAGCACTGGTGTAGAGGGTACAGATAAGGTAAAGAACTTTGCAAGTGTCTTCAAATGTACACTATAAAAGCATTGGGATTGACAAGCCTTAAAGAACATTTATAAAGGAGCGTATCGCTTAACTGTTGACGATGTTGATCTGGAGAAATCAGTCCCAGAGAAATGGAATCAGATATTTAGGACATGTAGGGATTTGAAAAACCTGTGTACACTGGTGTCATTTGCCTTAAGCAGACCCCTGTTGAATGCAGTGTTGTCATTGACAGGACAAAGAAGGGATAGTGTAGGAGAATAGGTGCAGTGTTGATCTCACAAAAACTGAACTACAAATAAGATGATAAGATCACGCTGAATGTCATGTAGTGAATTTATAGCCTTTGTGTGACCTTGTCCTGGTATCCTAGCAAATGATTGCACTGAGAGACTAGGCTCTTCCAAACTATCGCAGTCAAATGTATAGTAAGTTTAACCAAATCCAAAAGATCACAATGAAGGAAAATTTACTGCAAGAATTCACATTTACATTTGGCTTTTAGTGGGATCAACTATGGCATGAATTGTATGAATCATACAAAATGACATATCAACTCAAATCATGTATACATGAAAAAGTAACCAAATTTGGTTTACTTGGTTTTCCAGCTACCATGCAATGCCCAAGCTCAATTCACAGGTGAAATGAGAGTTACGGTGAGTGTATGAGTCCAGGTAGCATAAATAAGTCAAATTTATTTTGGTACCTTTGAACCATGAACCATAAATTGTGTGAGGAAAAGGCATCTTTTAAATATTTTCAATCCTTGACTGAATATCTATTTTCCTGAGAATAGGGCAAAAGGAATCCACCAGACAGCACCACTTCAAGGTGAAAAATACTATAGCTCGTCACCATAGGTGGAGGGACATGCCCCTCTTATACCAGCCCACCCACCCCTCCAGTCAGGCTTGGCCCCTGTGCTCCCTCGCATGGTCTGTGTCCTTTACTTACTTTCTTAAGAATTCGTCACCCTGAGCAGAGCTGCATTTAAAACCATCTCTCGCTTTAAACAGTCAAACACTGGCACTGCATCTGTGCATGTGTAGGATGTGCTCCCCCTAATGTTGTGACACAAATAAACACAGCTTATAGTTTAAAAACAAAAAACTGCGGATGCTGGAAATCCAAAACAAAAACAGAATTATCGGGGAAAACTCAGCAGGTCTGGCAGCATCGGCGGAGAAGAAAAGAGTTGATGTTTCGAGTCCTCATGACCCTTCAACAGAACTGAGTGAATGTTAGGAGAGGGGTGAAATATAACGTGGGGCGGGGGGGAGAGAAGTGGGGGGGGGGGCGGGGTGTGTTCGTAGGGACAAGCAAGCACTGATAGGAGCAGATAATCAAAAGATGTCACAGACAGAAGAACAAAGAGGTGTTGAAGGTGGTGATATCATCTAAACGAATGTGCTAATTAAGAATGGATGGCAGCACACTCAAGGTACAGCTCTAGTGGGGGTGGGGTGGAAAGACCAACGGCATAAAAGATATAGATTTAAAAATAATAGAAATAGGTGGAAAAAGAAAAATCTATATAAATTATTGGAAAAAACAAAAGGAAGGGGGAAGAAATGGAAAGGGGGTGGGGTTGGAGGAGGGAGTTCAAGATCTAAAGTTGTTGAATTCAGTATTCAGTCCGGAAGGCTATAAAGTGCCTAGTGGGAAGATGAGGTGCTGTTCCTCCAGTTTGCATTGGGAAGCCCAACGCAATCTGGAGGAACAGCACTTCATCTTCTGACTAGGCACTTTACAGCCTTCTGGACTGAATATTGAATTCAACAACTTTAGATCTTGAACTCCCTCCTCCAACCTCTTTCCATTTCTTCCCCCTTCCTTTTGTTTTTTCCAATAATTTATATAGATTTTTCTTTTCCCACCTATTTCTATTATTTTTAAATCTATATCTTTTATGCCGTTGGTCTTTCCACCCCACCCCCACTAGAGCTGTACCTTGAGTGTCCTGCCATCTATTCTTAATTAGCACATTCGTTTAGCTGATATCACCACCTTCCACACCTCTTTGTTCTTTTGTCTGTGACATCTTTTGATTATCTGCTCCTATCACTGCTTGCTTGTCCCTACAACCACAGCCCCCACTACCTTAAACCAGCTTATATTTCACCCCTCTCCTAATATTAACTCAGTTCTGCTGAAGGGTCATGAGGACTCGAAACGTCAACTCTTTTCTTCTCCGCCGATGCTGCCAGACCTGCTGACTTTTTCCAGGTAATTCTGTTTTTGTTCCAGCTTATAGTTTCCTCATTTTCTTGTCTTTTCACCATCTCCTGTGTACTTTAGTTCTTTTGAGGTCTTCCCATTGCCTCACTGAACTTTGTTTTAACAATTCCCTGCTCATTCCAATGGTATCACATTCTACCCATGAACTTCCTCTTTATTTTGAGTTACTCCCCTCCCCACACCATCACCTTTTAATTCTTCCAACCCTCCAAAATATTTGCTTGTCTTTATTTCTAGTAGTGACTTGGTCTGTTAACCAGTCTGTTCTCTCTACAGATGCTGCAGTTTTCCAGTGTTGTGTGGTTCTGTCCTAATCAATCTATGGCTTGGTGTTTACAATTTCTATAATATTATTCCTGTGTGAGCGAGAGCACTTGTGATGACAGTCTTGTGATGTTAAAAGCTGTAACTCTATCAGATTTGATTGTTTAATGAATGGACGATGCTGACAACACAACAATTATTGGCCATTCCAAGTTACCACAGCAGCTGAGTGAATTAAGACTTAACCACTGGTGGGCTAGATCAGGTAGAGGCGCCCACCCCCTTCCATGAAGAATATTAGTGAATCTGTTGCACTGCTATCATTCAGGTACATTGTACATCATGTTTTCTCCCCTCCTGTATCTGCCTGGCCAGGTAAGGTGATCACTGGTACCTTCTGGTCTTCCAAGTGGCAAACTATTAACTACCTTAACACAGATGAGGGAGGGATTATTCCATCCTCTCACTGGTATAATCATTAGCCCATCACTGCCAGCACGGCATTGATCCAATGTTGTAAGGCTCTGTTTTGCTGGATCTATGTGGGGAATATCATGTTTGCACTACACAGTTTGGTATTTGTCTTGTCCATATTGCTGGTCTTTGTGAAATAAATGACCCTCTTTTGTAATATCATGTGTCTGCATTAAATAGATTTGAAGCCACTGTCTCTGTGAACATTTGATTTTGAATTTTGGAACTTGTATTAAGTTCGGACCAACACTAAGAGTGAGAACAAGACCTTTTACCTTCTTTGGTTGAACGTAGTTCAGATTTTTCATAAAGCATTCTATAATTTTACACAAGAGATTTTATGATCTGAAAGGTCATTGGAGGAAAATTCAAAAATAACTTCCAAGAGGGAATTGGATGTATATTTGAAAAGGAAAACAATTACAGGCAAAAAATCAGGGGAGGGGGACTAGTGAGCACAGGCAAAATGGACATGTAGCTCTGTATCAATCAAAAAATAATCCCACTGCTCCACTCCCATAGCCTTGTTATCAGTCTAATACAATGCAATTGCCCCACTCTCTCGCCATAGCTCTGTATCAATCCCAAATTAATCCCACTGACCCACTCACTCCCCATAGCCCTGTATCAATCCAAAACTAATCCCATTGTCCCACCCTCTCCCCATAGTCCTGTATCAATTCCAAACTAATCCCACTGCTCAACTCTTTCTCCCCCACATAGCACTATCAAACCCAAACTAATGCCATTGACCCACTCTCTCCTCATAGCATGGCGTCAATCCAAGGGTAATCCCTTAACCCTGTATCAATCCCAAAATAATATCACTTTTCACTCTCTTTCCCCATAGCTGTGTATCAATGGAAAACATCCCAGTGCCTGACTCTCTCCTAATAGCCCTACATTCATAATTAATCTCACTGCCCCACTCAGCAACTGCAAATACCAAATGCACCAGAGGTAGGGAGTGAAGGGATTATTGAAATACCTTAATAGCAAATAATAGAAATAACTTAAAACAAAAAGCAGTTTTTAACATCTTTGCAGCATTCAATAAATAAATACCAAGTCCAACTGAGAGATCCCCCAGGCTCAGGCAGTGGGCTGTGACCACCACAGATCTTGGTGAGAGTCTGAACAGTGCAGGAAAGCTTCACTTACTGGAAAGAAAATTTAAAACTTTGGATAAACCACCTAAAAGCTTTAGAGAAGCCATAGATTCTAAATTTATGCCACCAGAGAGGTTTGGACACATGGAAGATCCAAATCAAACTCAAACCTAGACACTGGAGAAAAAGACTCTTGAAGTTCTGAATTGCTTCAGGGCTGGACAGTAAGCCTGAAGCTGAACAGGTCAACGTATTGCTTTACTCCGTAGGAACAGCAGCAGATACTGCAAGACAGGGCATCAATAAGATCTCTCATAAATTTGAAGCCTTAAAGGACTTTGATAACTATTTCAACCTGAGGGGCAGTAAGGTTCTGGGGAAAAGCCAAATACATCAAAAAGCTCCAGAAACCAGGTGATGGAGTAGCTGCTTTTATTAATAACCTTTACAGGCTGACTGGAGGATGCGAGTATGGAGATCAAAAAACAGATTTAATACGAGACTGCATTGTAATTGGTGTTTCCATTGAATCCCTATCAGACTTATTGCAATCTAAGGAAGACCTCACTTTAGAAAAAGTAACACAGCTGGTGAGACAAACAAGGATTAGTAAACAGAACAGGGCAATACTGAGAGGTGAAGAAAAACTTTTGCTCAGGAAACCACCAGTGACCATACAGTTCCTTAAGCACAGGAATGGAAAAGAAGCATCAGAGAAGAAGGTACAATTTGGAGGGAAAGTGCAAGATGCCAATAAACCCTGCCAGCGCTGTGGCACCAAAAAGACCCACAGGCAGGAACAGTGTCCTGCAAACATTGTGGGATGCTTTCTCTGCAGAAGAATTGGCCATTTCCGGAAGATGTGCCAAAGTAAAACCTCTAACCCCTCAGGTTTCAGAGAAAGCACCTTCACGCATAAGATTATGAATGAAGTTGAAGCATTTCTGCCAGAAGAGGAACAAAAATATTTCATGGGTAAGAGCAGTGACCCAATCATGCATTCTGGAATACGGATATATATGTCATTGGACATATCACAAACCTTAAATGGAGGTACTGGAGCGACTGTAATGGTTTTATCAGAAAACAAGTTGTAGTTACCAGCGCATTGCCTGTAGCCAACGAAACCCAGCTATACGGTACAGGAGGAATCCAACTACCAGTCGAGGGAAAGTTACACGCAACACTCCAGTAAAAGCCGATACTGGAAACATTGTATGTTCTACAGAATCAGGAATTCTTTCTTTTAAGTAGAAGAGCTTGTATAGATCTCAACCTTATCAGGAAAGTGGAAGAAGTCAATCAGCAAGAATCTAAGTGTGACTTCAGAAAAAACTTCCTGAAATTATTTACAGGTCTGGGAAGGCTTAAGGCCGAATATAGCATTACTTTGCAAAGAGATGCTTAACCTGTGTCTCTTTTCACACCTAGGAAGTTAGCACATCTACTAATGAAACAGGTCCAACAACAAGCTGGAAGAGATGATCAGGGTGGGAGTCATCCCTTCTCACTAAGCCTTCAGAGTATTGCTCCAGAATGGTTTTGGTTCTTAAACCTAATGGATCTCTTTGCATTTGTATAGATTTAACCCAACTTAACAAGGCCGTTGTGAGGAAAATTCATCCAAAGTCTTCGGTGGACAAAAGCTCGGCAATTTCCAAGAGTATCATGTTCACAAAATTGGATGCCAACAGTGACTTTTGGCAAGTGCCTTTTGGATGAGAAACCAAAATGACTAACGACCATCATTACTCCGATGGGAAATTTTGTTTTAATCAATTTTCCAAAGACCCATATCTAACATTTTACAGGGCCATGAAGGAGTAATATATCACATGGACGACACCTTCATCCATTTTGAATCCCCTGAAGTACAAGAACTGAGAGTTTAAGCGGTTTTAAACCATCTGCAAGAAGGCCTGACACTTGATGAAAAGTGTCAATACTTGAAAACATCTATTCGTTTCCGAGGGCATGTTGTTAGTAGCAATGGCAGACCCACAAAAAACAAGAGCTATTAGTCAATTCCCAATCCCTACTTCCATTCTGGATCTTTAATAATTCCTTGGCATGGTTAATCAGCTGGCAAAATTCCTGCCTAACCTTGTGCAAGTTACTGGAACCTTAAAGACAGTTATAGCCCAAGCATGGTGTTGGGATGCACATCAGGAGCAGGCATTTCAAAAATTAAGGAAATGCTGCATTCACTGGACATCTTAGATCATCATGACCCATCACTACCCACCATAATTGCAGCTGACGCCTCATCTACAGGGCTGGGGGCAGTTCCTTTCTCAAGAACAACCAGATGGGTATCATAGACTGGTTTATTACACACCTTGGGCATTGTCAGACACTGAGGTGAGGTAAGAGGCCATAGAGAAAGAGGCACTTGCAGTCACAGGGACTTGCGAGAAGTTCTCTGATTATATCATTGGATTAAAGGTCATCATGGAGATAGACCACAAACCCCTAGTTGCCTTACCTGATGAAAAAGAATTTGCCAGATTTCCTCCAAAAGTCCAGAGATTCTGGTTGAGATTAAAAGCAAAATACTGTGGATGCTGGAAATCTGAAACAAAAACAAAAATTGCTGGAAAAACTCAGCAGGGCTGACAGCATCTGTAGAGAGGAAGACAGAGTTAACGTTTTGAGTCTGTATGACTCTTCATCAGAACTAAAGAGCTTCATCTATGAAAAGGTATGTGTCCAGGTCAAACTGTAAATGACAGCAGACACATTGCCCAGAGCCACCATTGACCATCCTACACAACAGGATGACAACCTTGTTAATGAGATCGAGTCATATTTTCGTTTAGTTGCAGTGCAATTGCTGGCAAGCTCAAAAAAGCTGCAAGAAATTCACACGCAGATGCAGGATGAGGAAGGCATCTGCATTCGGCAATACTGCACACGAGGTTTGCCACGGCAATGTCCCACTGGTAGAGTGATGAAAACCTACTTTGAGCAAAGGAAGCACTTTACTTTGGTGGATGATTTGCTGGTAAACGAAACAACGAAAGGCTGGTGATTCCAGTCTCATTTCAGCCTGAGATTTTGGAAAGAATGCTTCAGGGCCACATGGATATCATGAAATGCAGAACATGGGCTCAGGCTTCTGTGTGGTGGCTGGGAATATCGAGATCTATAGAAGGAATTATTTTTCAATGTCAGGTGTGCACAGACCAGACCAAAGGGAACCCTTTCTCTCAACTCACATCCCATCCAGACCATGGGAACTGGGGATGGATCTGTTAATGTTTAATGGAAAATCCTTCCTGATTGTTATTGATTGCTTCTCCACGTGGATCAAGGTCAAACGTCTATACACCACGACCATTGAGATAATCATTCAGGATTTAAAGAAAACCTTTGCCACAGACGGTATTCAGACCAGGTTGTCCCTGATAATAGTCCATGATTTGCCAATGACTGCTTCACACATTTTGCAGATAATTATAGGTTTGTGCATCCCACAAGTTCCCCACGATATACCCAGTC
The DNA here is from genome assembly GCF_017639515.1 of Carcharodon carcharias. Lineage (NCBI taxonomy): Eukaryota > Metazoa > Chordata > Chondrichthyes > Lamniformes > Lamnidae > Carcharodon > Carcharodon carcharias. The sequence continues at coordinate 85,331,563 of NC_054484.1, forward strand.
CAAAGGTGAACCAAAGGTAAAGATAAAAAGGACCGTCCGCCCCATCAAAGCACTGTTAATGAAGGTCGCGGGTTTTCCGACTACACATCTAAATTACAGGTCTACTCCACTGCAATCTGGGTTGGCACCGTCAAAACCGTTCATGGGCAGAAAGCTCCAAACACAGCTTCCCGTCCATCCCAAAAAATTACTTCCAGGGCTATAAGTCCAGGATTATCAAAGAGTTCAAAAACGAGAGCGGACCTATTGAAAACAACAGGTTTACAACAGTAGTCAGAGGTACCATACCAGGAACCCAACCAGGCTGATGGAAGGTGAAAACATATGGGACCAAAGGAAAGGAGGAGTAATAGTTCAGAGAGATGACAATCAACAGAGATCTTATTTAGTACGTACTTCAGAAGGTACCATAAGTAGAAACTGGAGGAATCTTATTTCTGCAATCAGTGGTACATTTGGAAGATCCTGAGGTTGGGTTAGAAATTAATAAAGAACTATATTACAATAATATACTATAATTAATAAAGACACTACAACCCTCAATGAAGATCAGCCAAATCAAGAAAAAGGAGTTTGAAGGGACTACTGATCTTCCAAGTCTGACAAGAACACAATAAGGGAGACTTGTGAAGCCTCCTGACAGATTGAATCCATGATGTCAGAGACTTTGGGGGGAGATGCAGATTAAAATCTGCACCCATTCAGTTGTTGCATTTGTGACACATGCTGCACCAGTGCAGCATTAGCTGCCTCGGAGGAGTGAGTGGGAGAGGCTCTGCTCAAACCTCAGCCCCTTATTTAAACTCACAGTGCAGGTCATTCAACAAATCAAATCAATTAACATATCAGACATGCCAACCCCTGGGGCAATGCGGACAGGTAGAGGATGCTGCTGCTGGTCTTCAGTCATAATCCTGCACACAGGTAGCCTCAGGGTGGTGGTCCCTCACCACAGTTTGGGGCAGATGTGGAGCTCGTATCCTCCTGAGATGACAGAGCAGTTCACCTTCCAGGTTACCGCTCCTGGTAGGTCATCCATTCACCGCGGTCGAAATGTGAAGAAAACTCAAAGGACAACTAACTACCAGATGACACTCCGCTCATGGAATTTCAGAACACTTCTAGACAATAATACGCAACCGGAATGTAGAAAGCCCCCTCAGCCAGAATGCTGGCCAGGTGCAATATTGACATAGCGACTCAAAGTGAAACAACTTGCAGAGGACTCTCATCTTGAGCAAGTGGGTGCAAACTACACATTCTACTGGATTAGCAAGTCCAAGGGTCAGCCTCGACAGTCCAGATGTGGGCTTTGCCATTCGATCTTGGTTAATGGATGTTTTGCAGGCTGGAGAAAGGTTTGTGGTGGAGTTCCCCAGGACTCAATGTTGGGACCCATGCTCTTCCTGATTTATATTAATGACCTCGACCTTGGTGTACATAGCATGATTTCAAAATTTGTAGGTTAAACAAAACTTGGAAACGTTGTGAACTGTTAGGAAGATAGTGTAGAACTTCAAAAGGATATAGACATGTCGGTGGAATGGGCGGACAGGTGCTGATGAAGTTCAATGTGGAGAAATGTGAGGTGATACATTTTGGTAGGAAGAACATGGGGAGACAATAAAAAATAAAGGATACAATTCTAAAGGGGCTGCAGGAGCAGAGGGACCGGGTGTTTATGTGCATAAGCCGTTGAAGGTGGCAGGACAGATTGAGAGTATGGTAATAAAATATCCCTAGGCTTTATTAATGGGGGCATAGAGTACAAGAGCAAGGAGGTTATGTTGAACTTGTATGGGACACTAGTTCAGCCTCAGCTGGAGTATTGCGTCCAATTCTGGGCACTGCACTTCAGGATGGATGCGAAGACATTAGAGAGTGTGTAGAAAGAATTCATGAGAATAGTTCCAGGCATGAGGAACTTCAGTTATGAAGATTGATTGGAGAAGTTAGGACTGTTTTCCTTGGAGAAGAGAAGATTGAGAGGAGATTTGATAGAAGTATTCAAAATAATGAGGGGTCTGTACAGAGTAGATAGGGAGAAACTGCTCCCATTGGTGGAAGGATCGAGAATAAAAGGGCACCAATTTAAGGCAACCAGCAAACGAAGCAATAGTGATATGAGGAGAAGCTTTTTCACACAGCAAGTGGTTAGGATCTGGAATGCGCTGCCTAAGAGTGTGGTTAAGGCTTCAGTCGAAGCTTTCAAGAGGGAATTGGATCATTATCTGAAAAGAAAAATGTGCAGGGTTACAGGGGTGTGTGTGTGGGGGGGGTGGTGGTTGACGGGGGTGTTTAGGCAGGGGAGTGGCACCAGATGAATTGTTTATTCAGAGAGCTGGTGCAAACATGATGGGCCAAATGGCCTCCTGTGCTGTAACAAGTCTGTGATCCGAATTGGCATGTAAGCTTGACTTACTTCGTAATCGTAAGCCTTGCTAGAAACAGGTATGCAACACATCAGTGTCTATACACCAATAATGATGCAAACAGAAGAGGTCAAAGAAGTATTCTAGGATGATCCCAGCAGGATCATCAGAGGAGTACCATCCTAGGTCAAACTCATCATCCTTAGTGATCTCAATGCTTGTGTTGGTGAAGACTGTAACACATGGAGGGGTTACCAGGGCATCGTGGCATTGGTAGTTTAAGCCCCAACGGCCTCCTTCTTCTTGACCTCACCATCACAAGCACAATCTTCCTTCAGAGAAGCCCACTGAGGTCAGGGAGACATAACAGCTGCAGGAGAAAGTGCCTGGCATTTTCCCTGACTGTGTGGTAACGTGGTCTATGGTCAGACAATCTCCATCAGTGGAGGCAGAAGTGGCACTGCAGACAGAAGACCCTATGGCCTGGTTATCTAAAACCTTTTTTTGGGAGTCCAGAAGACCCTAAGGAGGTAATAAATAGATCTTCCTTGGTGATGGCCCAGCAAGCTGACCCACTGTTAAAAACATTAACTCAGACTGCACACATTGAAGCAGAAGCAGCCCCTGAATGTTACTACATTAAAAATGAGGTGCTGATGAGGAAATGGGGATTCCCTCACAGGCCTGCAAACGAGGAGTGGACAATGATCCACTAGGTAGTGGTGCTGCCGAGATACCGTCGGGAAATATTACAGCTAGCTCATGAAATTCCAATGGCTGGACATGTCGGTATATGCAAAACCTAAGCCCGCATCAGCCTGCAATTTTACCGGCCACACCTTCACAGGGATGTAGCAAGGTTTTCCAGAACCTGCCACACCTTCCAGGTTGTGGGAAAATCCCAGTCTGCAATAAGACTTGCAACTATGATTCCCATGCTGGCTTCCGGGGAAACATTCAGCAAGGTGTTAGTGGACTGTGTGGGGCTCCTGCCCAAAACAAAAGGGGGCCACCAGTATATCCTTACCATCATGGACGTGGCTACTCGCTTCCCAGAGGCTGTTCTCCAAAACAGTGGTGGGAGAATTAACCCAATTCTTTACCAGCTATGTCTGCCCACCAAGATCCAGTTGGAGGAGGGCTCAAATTTCATGTCCAAAATATTCCAGGAAGTCATGGGTAACCTGGGTGTGACCCAGCTCGTCTTCAGTGTATCACCCACAGTCGCTGAGGGTATGAGAATGGTACCACCGAACCCAAAAAACAATGATCAGGGCATGCTGGCCTCTTAACTGGGATAAAGGGCTAGATTTTCTTCTGTTCGTTACCAGGGAATCACCCAGTGAGTCCAGCGTTTCTACTCCGTTTGAATTAGTTTATGGGCTCCAAATGCAAGGGGCTCTGACACTAATCAAGGAGATGTTTTTAGAACAGAAGGAGGAAGTCTCCACGTTAGACTACATAACAGTGTTCCAGGAGCGACTCCTGAGAGCCTGTGATGTGGCCCAAGAACACTTAAAAATCCCACAGACAGCTATGAAGAAACAGGTGGACAAACATGCCGAGGCCTGAACCTTTCAGCCAGGAAACTATGGGCGGAATCATCCCAGATTTGCATTAAATGCGGTAGCAGGCAGGAAAAAGGACTTCTTATCTGTTGGCCACAATGGCAGCTTTTCACACCGCATCATTCCAACTCCGCCTCATTAATGATGCATTCCCAGGAAATATGCCGTTTCACTGGCGGGTAGCCTCCAATTCGCCTGCCATGCCATCACCCCACCACTTCCTCAGGCTGGGCACCATATTTAAAATGCAGCCATGCATGCACCTCTCAGTGCTTCCAGCCCAAGATTGCTGCACAGAAGACATGTCCCCGAAAGGCAAGAAAACCGAAGCCTGCTGATTCAGTGATGCATCCCTGGGATGCCTTCTGGACACTGTTGGAGCCTGCCATAATGTCCTCTACCCTTGTTCCAGCCACAGGAGACCCATCAGTCTCACTGCTCCAGCTTGGGAGGCGGTGGCAGAGGTGGTCAGTGCCAATGCCAACATGTGTCCCTACACAAACCCTGGGATACACCCCTTCCCCAGGAAAGCCCTCACCCTGCTGCCTGTTTCATTGCCTGAGGCTACTTCTCCCTGTTCGCCAAGCAAGCCCTAGCCCTGCTGTCATTGAAAAGCCACCCCCGCCTTACGGCTGGTCTCATAAGTAGAGACCTGCCCATGAGTTCCCCCTAAAAATGATGTGGTGCTGCAAGTGAAGCCTGGTGTCCGAAACAAGGTAGGTAAACAAGCTTCAAAGTCCCGAGAGAAGTGCAGCTTGCCAGGTGCATGTCGCTTATGTCCAGTTGTGAAACACGTTGACGTACCCAGATGACCCAGCTTGGGGGGATGATTCTGGTGAGCTGGGCTTATAATAATATGCAGATGTATTACACTGAGGTTCCCAATGTCCAGTGACAGGAAAGGTAGCCCACCAATGAATGGTGGAGCGGACGACTGCGAACTGGTTTTACGACGTTGTGAAACTGATTTTTGGCCTTCCCACCATATTGTCTGCTCATGCCCGCCATGACGCTCAACGCTAGCGGGCATGGAAAATTCCACCTTAGTGTTGGTGTTCCTACCAATACCAGGTGAACACTTAAAAGCCCGTACAGAGTAGCAAAGAAGCTCAGGGAAGTAAACTATCTAACTGATTCCCCAGATTCAGAGAAAAAGCAATGGCTGTGTCATGTCAACTTGATAAAGCAATATCACAGCCGAGAAGAGGACAAGTAGGTAACGATTTGTCCCATTGCCACCAACCTAGAGGATAAGGCTAGCAGTGATGAATTGGAGGGAAAGGTGGGTGAGGCCCACATTGAACCCCTACTACCCGGCTAACCAACACCGAGATATTTGCAAACTTAGACTCCTTATTCGCCCATCTAAGTGTAGAACAGTGAGCAGACTTGACAAGGCTGCTTACTGTATTTAAAGGCTTATGCAGAGACAAGCCAGGCTGCACCACTCTAAGCTCTACATGATAAGGATGTGGGAGAGGCCCCTCCATAAGGCAACATCCCTATCATCTAGGCCCAGAAAAGCTGGCCCAGATTCAGGAGGCACCACAAGGTTCCACATTGACTACCGAGCAGTAAATGCAGTGACCAGAGCCTACTCCTACCCGACACCCCAGCTGGAAGACTGAAAGATAGTGTGGGTAGAGCAGCCTACATTGCAAAGATAGATTTACTCAAGGGATACCTTGACTGCCTACGTGAAGGAAATCAATGCTTCTTAACTCCAAATGGGTTATGCCAGTGTTGAGTCATCCCATTTGGACTTCAAAGGCTGATGAACCAGGTAGTGGCAGGCTTATCTAATTTTGTAGTGTACATAGACAACCTCCTAGTGTACGGCAACCCCTGGGAAACTCACTTAGAGCAGCTAGAAACCCTCTTCCTGAAAGTACAGTCAGCTGACCTAGTGGTCAATCTCTCAAAGAGTGAGTTCCCCAAGGCTTAAGTGACCTATCTAGGACACATAAGTGCGTCAAGGACAAGTACTGCCCAGGGTTGCAGAGGTACAAGCAGTAGCATAGTTTCCCATTCCCACAACAAAATGGGAAATCATGAGCTTCTTGGGGATGTGTGGATTGTATTACAAGTTCGTCCCAAACTTCAACGTGGTAGCAACTACAGAAAAATGCATTTAAAGTAGCCATCGATGCGAGTGTCATCCGGGCAGGGGCTGACCTCCTCTAGGAAGATGAATCAGGGATAGAGAGACCAATCGGGTACTTCTCCAAAAAACTAAACAAGCATCAGAAACAGTACTCCAAAGTGAAGAAAGAAACCCATTGGTTCATTACTGGCTCTCAAACACTTTGAGATATATGTCGGAAATGGATTCAGAGAGACCACAGTCTACTGACCACAACCCCTTAAACTTTGTGGAAAATTTTAAGACACAGAATGCCAGGTTATTCCGATGGAGTTTGTTTCTCCAACTGTACCACATAAAAATCACCCATATTGACGGGAAATCAAATGCGATTGCAGACGCCCTGTCCAGAACTTAAAGAGTCCCAGTTAGAACTGAAGAGATAATATTGACCAAGGCTAGGAGGCTGAGTGTTTGTGTGAATATGTTCGTTGCTTTATAATTTTTTTCCCTTTTGTAATGAAATGAGAATGAATCTCATTTCATTCATCTTGTTGGGGAAGTGTCATGACAGCAGATCACAGCCCCGAATTAATTATACTTGACTGACTAGTCCAGAGAGAACGTGGAATGTCACACCTAAAAAAGGATGTCAAGGCTGACTTCAGACAGAGACACTTAAAAGGGAGCGATGCAATGCAAAAGACTGAATTTTAATCTCCTGTGATTGCGGAGAAAATGGAGACCAATTACCACATCTCAGCAGAAACCACCTCCTGTTGAGTTATATCTCAGAATGTGGAAATGGTCTGAGTTGAAAGAAAGCAGATTCTGGGCAAAAGACTTGCATGTTTTTCCCTTCCAGGAACATACAAGGAAATGGCTTAAAAAGCCAGTAGCAAACCCGATCTATGTGTTCTAGTTCTGGTGTGCTAGTGTATGCTGTGAAGGTCACAGCAGAGGACCATCAGCTAGACATCCCTGCAGCTTGCAGGTAAGAGTCTATCTCTCTCTCTCTCTGGCTGGAGGCAAGTCAGCAAAGCCACAGTCAAAAAGGAAACAGGACAACTCATTCAGTTATCGTGCAGAACCAAGTGTCTCCAAACCAACTGCTCAACTGCCAAAGTCAGCTCTACCAGAATCACCCAACTGAACGGCTGCAACATTTCACCATCTACTCCTTGCGGTCAAACCAAAGACTGATTCATATATTTTTTTAACTTTTATTTTTGGACTCAACTTCTCATTTCTGATCTGTGTGCATGTATGTTGTGATTTTATTATTTTTTCTCAGGGTTTTAGTAATTAATAAACTTACTCTGTCTTTGTCTCAAGAAAGCCTGGTTAAATTAGCTCTTTCTAAAACATATATACATTTGGACTGGGGAAAGGTATCCATGAAGGAAGGCATAACACAACTGGAGTCCAGTTTGGGAAGTTAATAATTTGGGATCTCTCCTCCAGGATCATAACCAATTGGAGGACCTCGCCTGGGGACCGGCCGTAACACTATGCTCACAGATCACAAACTTAGCACAGTAGCCACCCTAATGACAGACCTACTACAGAAAAAAGCAAAGGTAGCATGGACTGAGAAATGGTTGACAGCTTTTGAAAGGCTGAAAATCATTTTAGTAGGCGAGCCTGTGCTTGCAGTTCCAAACTTTAACCAAGCATATCTGACCAAAACTCACCAACAATAAAAGCCACATACCATCAAGCAAAACACCTGCCACAGGCCAAACTAAGTGAGATGAAGATCCCATGATGGGAGAATGAGACAGCAGGGCTTCAGGAAGCTGTCGATAAGCATGACCTGAAGACTCTCCATGAAAGTCTCTGATCTGTCAGTACAACATGTAACTTCTCAGCAGATGACAAGGAACAGGCATGAGATTCTCTCTTGTTGGACAGATTAACCATCTCCTGAACCAAGAATCCACATTGTGCAACAACACCATTGAATTGTTTTTTTAAATCGATTCATGGGATATTGGTGTCACCCATCCCTAGTTGCCCTTGAGAAGGTGGTGGTGAGCTGCCTTCTTGAACCACTGCAGTCCCTGTGGTGTAGGTACACCCACAGTGCTGTTAGAGAAGGAGTTCCAGGATTTTGACCCAGTGATAGTGAAGGAATAGCGATATATTTCCAAGTCAGGATGTTGAGTGTTTTGGAGGGGAACTTCTAGGTGCTGATGTTCCCTTCTATCTGCTGCCCTTGTCCTTCTGGATGGTAGTGATCGTGGGTTTGGAAGGTGCTGCCTAATGAGCCTTGGTGAATTCCTGCAGTGCATCTTGTAGATGGTACACTCTGCTGCTACCGTGTGTCAGTGGTGGAGGGAGTGAATGTTTGTGGATGGCATGCTAATCAAGAAGCTGCTTTGCCTTGGATGGTGTCAAGCTTCTTGAATGTTGTTGGAGCTGCACTCATCCAAGCAAATGAAGAGTATTTCATCACACTCCTGATGAGTAACTTGTAGATGATGGACAGGTTTAGTGGAGTCAGGGGGTGATTTACTTGTCACAGGATTCCTAGCCCCTGACCTGCTTTTGTAGCCACAATATTTATATGGCTAGTCCAGTTGAGTTTCTGATCAATGGTAACCCCCTGGATGTTGATAGTGGGGGATTCAACGATGGTAATGCCATTGAATGTCATGGGGAAAAGATTAGATTCTCTCTTGTTGTAGATGATCATTGCTTGGCACTCGTGTGGCACGAATATTGTCCAGGTCTTGCTGTATTTGGACATGGACTGCTTCAGTATCTGAGGAGTCATGAGTGGTGCTGAACATTGTGCAATCATCAGTGAACATCCCCACTTCTGACCTTATGATGGAAGGAAGGTCATTGATGAAGCAGTTGAAGATGGTTGGGCCAAGGACACTACCCTGAGGGACTCCTGCAGTGATATCCTGGTACTGAGATGATTGACCTCCAACAACCACAACCATCTTCCTTTGTGCTAGGTATGACTCCGACCAGCGGACTTTCACAGCATCTGGTTCTGGGCGAATTTTTTAAATTTATTGATTCATGGGATGTGGGCATCGTCGGCTAGGTTAGCATTTATTGCCCATTCCTAATTGCCATTGGGAAGGTGGTGGTGAACCGCTACAGTCCATATGGTGTAAGTACACCCGCAGTTCTGTTAGGAAGGGAGTTCCAGGATTTTAACCCAGTGGCAGCGAAGGAATGGCGATATATTTCCAAGTCAGGATGGTGAGTTGTATGGGAACACCACCATCCTGACTTGGAGGGGAACTTGCAGGTGGTGGTGTTCCCATACAACTGCTGCCCTTGGCCTTCTAGGTGGTAGCAGTCATGGGTTTGGATGGTGCTGTCGTAAGGAGCCTTGGTGAGTTGCTGTGGTGCATCTTGTAGATGGTACACACTGCTGCTATTGTGGATCGGTGGTGGAGGGAGTGAATGTTTAAGCTGGTGGATGGGGCACCAATCAAGCAGGCTGCTTTGTCCTGGATGGTGTTAAGATTCTTGAGTTTTGTTGGAGCGCACTCATCCAGGCAAATGGGAAGTATTCCATCACACTCCTGACCTGTGCCTTGTAGATAGTGACATGCTTTGGGGAGTCAGGAGGTCAGTTACTGTCTGCAGGATACTCAGCCTCTGACCTGCCCTTGTAGCCACAGTATTTATATGGCTAGTCCAGTTCAGTTTCTGGTCAATGGTAACCCTCAGGATGTTGATAGCAGGTAGTCAGCGATGGTGATGCCATTGAATGTCAAGGTGTGATGGTTAGATTCTCTCTTGTTGGAGATGGTCATTGCCTAGCACTTGTGTGGTGTGAATGTTACTTGCCACTTGTCAGCCCAAGCCTGGATATTGTCCAGGTCTTACTGCATTTGGACATGGACTGCTTCAGTATCTGGCGAATCATGAATGGTGCTGGACATTGTGCAATCATCCGCAAACATCCTCACTTCTGACCTTATGATGGAGGGAAAGATAGTGAATTCATATGTAATATTTGCACTCTGATCTGCAAATTAAGATTTGCTTTATCATCATGAATGACTTGACACCAACCAAGATAGTGAAAAACTTGACTCCTTGCTGGACACACATCCGTTGAAGTATGGGACAATCCAACAGTGCCATGCATACAGTGGAGGGTATCCTTAGTATGAAGACGGGACTTTGTCTCCACAAGGACTGTGTAGTGGTCACTCCTATCCATACTGTCATGAATAGTCACATGTGCGACAGGTGGAGTTGTGAAGACTAGGTCAAGTAAGTTTTTCCCTTTCATTGGTTCTCTCACCACCTGCCGCAGGCCCCATTTGGCAGCTATGTCCTTTACTACTCAGCCAGCTCAGTCAGTATTGGTGCTGCGGAGCCAATCTTGGTGATGGACATTGATGTCCGCCACGCAGAGTGCATCCTGTGCTCTTGCCACCCTCAGTGCTTCCTCCAAGTGGGGTTCAACATGTTTGACCTGATGTATGAAACTCCAGGGGATCCTGATTCAATGTTGAGGACTCCCCAAACCAACTCCCTCCTGACTGTATACCACTGTGATGCCACCTCTGCTGGCTCTATCCTGCTGGTGGTACCCAGGGATGGTGATCGGGGTGTCTGAGACATTGGCTGTCAGGTATGATTCCGTGAGTATGACTATGCCAGGCTATCGGTTGACTAGTCAGTGGAAGAGCTCTCCCAATTTTGGCAAAATCCCCCAGATATTGTTAAGGAAGACCTTGCAGGGTCGACAGGGCTGGGTGTACCTTTGTCATTTCAGGGGCCTAGGTTGACACCCGGTGGTCAGTGCAGTTTGATTCTTATTCAACATGTCTATAGCAGGTTGATACAACTGACAGGCTTGTTGGTCCCTTTCAGAGGACTGTTAAGAGTCAAACACAATGCTTCCAATCCTTCCACTAGCCCCCTTCCTCTTATGTCCCTCCCTGCCCTAGCCCCTAGGGGTCAGAGTGGCCAAAGACAAAAAGGTCTGAAATTTTTTGTGACAAGGAATCATGTGATTATGGCACTTTTAATGATCTGCCAGTGAAATATAAATGCTCTGAGGTCACTTCAAGTAGGTGGAATTATTAAACTTAAAGTTAATAGAAACAGTAGTTTTCCCTTTGTTTACCTTCTAGAAATATAGGACCATAGGAGCAGCAGTAGGTCATTCAGCCCATTGAGCCTGCTCTGCCATTCAAACAGATCATGGCTGATCATCTACCTCAACATCATTTTTCCCATGATCCCCACATACCCCTTGACATCATTAGTCTCCACAAATCTATTGATTTCTGTCTCGAACATGTTCAATGATTGTGCTTCCACAGCCCTCTGGGATAGAGAATTCCAAAGATTCACTCAGAGTGAAGAAATTCCTCCTAATCTCAGTCTTAAATGGCCTACCCTTTATCCTGAGACTTCTGTTAACGTCAGGACTGTGGACCAATGCTTTTGTATCACATCAAATCACCAAAGCAACCTCAACATTCCAACAGTTCAGAGTTTAAATGAGGTTGGGTACGGTGTGTACCCTGCGTGATAACAGCATGTCCCAGCCACTGTTCACAATGGGCAGGGTACGGACTGTATCCAACCAGCCCATATGTGCAGAACTCAAAAAGAATGTCCAATATTCGATGTTATTCCACTATTGGACAACATTTGCAAAATAATCCTCAAAGTGCTAAGAATTACACTGACAACCAATTTAAGATTGTCAGTCGGGCTCTGTGTGGCGCATTTGTGTGTACTGGTAGCTACGTATATTAACCCACAGGGCTCTGTTCTTTGCAGACAGAAAGAACACGTACACACATTGCGTCTGTTTCAACTAAACAAAATAAGTGATAGCCATTCACTGACTCATTCCTCAGGTCAATGCCTTGACCAATCAGGGCTAAGCTGCCTAGTTTAAATTTCAAACAATGTTTGGCAGTTAACTGTCAGTCAACATCACTGGTGCATTCTCCATGGCAGCACCACTTGCCAGTCAATCAGCACTCTCTTCGCATACAATATAAATTGTTGTTTCCCCCTTGTATCGGTATTTTTGCAAGGTGTCCTGATAAGTGCAAGACGAAATGCTTCAACGTGTCTTTTTTCAGCGCAATACTAAAGAAATATATAACATGGGTTTGGGGGAATTTTCCTTGGGCTCTGATTGTTTAACCTGATTTAGGCTTATTTTAGCTGTCAGAATGGTCGAATCAGATGGGAAGATAGTTGGGAATAATATGACATCAGCAAAATGGCCGCTAACAAAGGGGGCTTTTTTGGGTCTAACTTCCCAACTGTGTCCATGGAGGAATTTCCAGGCCATGACCTTACACACTGGATTTGATTTGCTTTGTAGCTCAGCTTAGACAGTTAAACATACTGCAGTCCCAAAGGCAGAGCTTGTAAGTCACAAGCTTAAATAAGGTTTTACATTTAATGTAATGCATTATAAACATGTCAGTTTGCACACATACACTGATGACATCCCACTTAATGTCACCATCATGTCTCACCCCCTCCTGTCTCTACTCAGACTACTTGTTTGGCATCCTCTGCTGGATGTGTAGAAATTTCTTGCAATTAAATATTGGAAAGACCAAAGCCATTCTCTTCAGACCCCATGACAAACTCCATTCTCTCACCACCGATTTCATCTCTCTCTGAGGCTGCACCTGAATGTTCTGACCCCAGGAGGAGCTTTCAATCACATATCTGTGTAATCACTAAGATTGCCATTCCTATCTCTGTAATATGGTCCATCTCCACCCCTGCCTCAGCTCATTAACCCTCATCCATGTCTTTGTTACCTCTACACTTAAGTGTTCTAACACACTCCTAGCTGGCCTCCCATCTTCGGGCGTCTGTAAACTTGAGGTCATTCAAAACTCTGCGGCCCATATCCTTGACCACAGCAAGTGCTGTTCACACTTCACCCATGTGCTTTCTGACCTACATTGATTCCTGGTTAAACATTTCCTCCACTTTAAAATTCACATCCATTTTTTGCATATCCTTCCATGATCTCTCTCCTCCCCAACTTTAAATCTTCGCCAGCTCCACAACCAACCTAGATCTCCACATCCCTATAACTCTGATCTCTTGAGCATCCCTCATTTTAATCACTTCACCGCTGGTGGTCATGCTTTCAGTTGTCCCTGCCCTAAACTCTGGAATTCACTCCCTACACGTTTCCGCTTCTATACCTCACATTGAGCCACTCCTTAAAACCTGCCTCTTTGACCAAGTGTTTGGTCATCTAACCTAATATCTCCCCATGTGGCTTGATGTGAGACTTTGTTTTATAATGCTCCTGTGAAGACCCTTGAGGCATTTATATTAAACCCTTTCTAAATACAAATTACTGTTGAATCAGTGCAACTAATTTCTCCAAACATACAGTGTCAGCCACATTCTCCAAACTCATTTCTAAAATGCATATTTTTGCCTCAATAAATAATGTGGAAAATTCTCCAAGGTTTTAAAGTATTCCTGATCCGGAAAGCTTGGCAAAGATTGTTTACGGTTCCTGGGCATTTCCCAGCCACCACAGCAGTTATATATTTTGAAGAAGTAGCAAATCAGCATTAAAAGGACAGGAATTTTAAACTTGTCTCACTGAATGAATACATATTCCTTTTATAAAATAAACAGCATTTATAATTTACAAAATAAAATAAGTGAAGGGTGTAGTTAATTTAAACCGAGTCCGTTTTCATTAAGGTGCATTCCATTAAAACTGCTCAGAGGGCAGAGGTATTCTTGTATATGAAGGCAGCTGTGTTTTGATAGATTGCATCATCATTGTGCTGTCTGGTTTCTCTGTAGCACACTGATTCAGGAAAACATACTGTGACTGAGTCTGGACCATCAGTTGCTAATTCATTCACAGCTGATAATCTGTCCCCCAGATATTGTACTTTCTGTTGTCTATCTGATAAATCATATGATTGATGGAAATGAATGCCCCTGCCTGACCAACTTCAAGGTTAGCAAGGCTTGGCAAGGTTTGCTAAAATAAAATTACAAACTGAATACTCTATGTCCTCTGGCAATTAAATTGTTGATGCTAATTTTCGATGATGCAGTCATGTTCAACTTTCCTTGCTGGTCAGTAAAGGGAAGCAACTTTAAAGAATACAGAGATTAAGGCACAATTTAGAGGAAAGGCTGACTACCTGGTGTTATAATATGCCTTTCAGGGATTGCAACGTGACATCACTTAAAGGGAAGTGTGACATGCAATCCAGTTTTAGTTTAGCTTTCAGCAGAACACACGCACACAGCTCTACAGCTCTGATGTTTTCAAGCTTTCTGTCCAGGTATATCTGTACTCATGTGCTCAAAGGGGCTTTACTATAAATGAACCCACAACATGTTTGCACAATCCCTTATAAGTGATTGGTGCCTTTATACCATCATAAATATATGACACCTGGTGCTTTATAACCAAGAAAATGAGTTTGGCACACATAAGTTCAGCAAAATGTCCTCCCCGTGCCCCCCACCAAGCTCTCACACACTGGTCTGAGAAAGAGGCCTTCAGTTGGGCCAATGGTGCACAACGGACTGAAAGGAAGCTCTCGCCAGCCATTGCCTACAGGGAGTCTGGGGTAATTGGGGAGAGGAAAAATAGTTTGCCCAGGTCAGGCCTGACCTGAAAGTTGACAGTGGATAATGCTGAAGACTGAGAAATCTGCTCACTCAAGCTTGTGGACACTGAGCCCCAGCTGACATCATACTTTTGAGCAGTTTGAACCTGTGGGAACCTCTTGAATAACAGAATTTGCTCACAGAAATGCTGGGCCATTATTTGAGCGTTTCTTTAAGATTTTTGAATTAACCTGTTCATTCTAACTGAAATGTATATGCTTCAGAACAGGTTGAATCTTCCAAATAAAATTTTATTCAATGACACTCAAAAGGAAAAAATAAAATAATTTTAATCAAATATATAACTCAAAAATATTTTAATACCTCAGTATTCAGGTGCCATCGGCAGGGGCGCGGGCAAAGAGGAAATAAGAGTTGCACAATTGTACCTCGGCATGGTGTGTGTGAATGACCCTACCCCTGGTTTCCCTACTCAACCTACACAGATGCCCTGCCCACCCGGCTGCCTTGCTCTCTGGGTCACATGCGATCGCGGAACTGCCCCCATGATTTGTGACGTTCCCACGCTACCCTCAATCCCTCCCTCCTCACCCGGCAGCTAATGGTCCGGCACCACATCCAACAAAGCCACGCTTCAGCGCGTTGCACAAGTGACACATCCATGCTCCCTCTGCCAGAATCAATAGCAAGTCTGTCTCTTTACTGTTTATGTTGCGTTCAGAAGTTCAGAGTCACATTGTGTTCTTTTTGAAATGCTTCAAGCACAATATGTTTCAAATACACCTCCGCAGGGGTGGAGGTTGGGAAAAAAAATGAAACGCCGGAAATTTCTCATCCCTGCCAGTCCTGAACTTTCTCCAACTTCTCTCCTATCTCCTTCATGCTTTGTTCAGGCTGATCTTGTCCGTGAGACCCACTCTACTTTCCACACTGAACAACGGACACCCAACTTCCCCTTCTGGCCCCCATCTATTGTTGTTAGGTCCTTCCTCTTGGGTAATGTCTTTCACTTCAAATCAGTCATTATCAATCCCATCCTCAGAAAACCTATCCTTAGCTGTCCTGTTCTTGCAAACGACTGTACCATCTCCCACCTCCCTTTTCTCTCCAAAGTCCTTGAATGTGTTGTCACTTCCCAAATCCATGCCCATCTTTCCCAGAACTCCATGTTTGCATCCCTCCGATCAGTTTTCCACCCCTGTCATAGTACAGAAACAGCTCTTACCAAAGTCACAAACAACATCCTCTGTGACTGTGACAGGGTAAACTTTCCTTCCTGATCCCTCTCGACCTGTCTGCACTTTGACACATTTACCACACCGTCCTCCTCCAACACTCTCCTCTGTCACCCAGCTGGGTGGGACTGCTCTCACCTGGTTCCATCCTTATCTTTCTAATCATAGCCAGGGAATCACTTGCAATGTCTTCTCTTCCTGCTCCTGCACCATTACCTCTTGTGTCCCCCAAGAATCTATTACTGACTCCCTCATATTTCTCATCTACATTCTGCCCCTCGGTGACATCATCCGAAGGCATGGTGTTAGTTTTCACATGTACACTGACACCCAGCTCTACCTCACCACCACCTCTCTCGACCCCTCCACTGCCGAACTTGTCATACCGTTTATCTTAGATCTGATATTAGCCATCTGTTCTAATATCTCCTGACGTGAATCAGGTTCAAACTTTGTGTGATAATACTCCTGTCAATTGAGATGTTTTGCTACCTTAAAGTTGGTACATCAAATTTTTAAAATTCTATATGTAGTTAGTTGTGTTGTCCCTTTCCTTGTTGGTATATTAGCTGCAGGCCCTTCACATGTGGAAATCCTTCCCCTCCTAACTCCCAGTGGTTTCTCTGGCCCCTCCCCCAGTGTTTTCTCCATCCCCTGACCCAGTGGTTTCTCTGCCCCCTCCCCCAGTGTTTTCTCCATCCCCTGACCCAGTGGTTTCTCCGCCCCCTTCCCCAGTGGTTTCTCTACCCCCTCCCCCAGTGGTTTCTCTGCCCCCTCCCTCATTGGTTCCGCTGCCCCTCCCGCATTGATTTCTCTGCCCATTCCCCAGTGGTTTATCTGCCCCCTCCCCCCAGTGACTTATCTGCCCCCTTCGCCAGTGGTTTCTCTGCCCCTCTCCCAGTGGTTTCTCTGCTCCCTCCCCCATTGAGTTCACTGCCCCGGCCCCAGTGATTTCTCTGCCCCCTCCCCCAGTGGTTTCTCTGCCCCCTCCCTCAGTGAGTTGTCTGCCTCTTCAGCAGTGGATTCCTTACCTACTCCCCCAGTGGTTTCTCCGCCCCCTCCCCCAGTGGTTTCTCTGCCCCCTCCCCCAGTGGTTTCTCTGCGCCCTCCCCCCAGTCGTTTCTCTGCGCCCTCCCCATGTGGTTTATCTGCTCCAACCCCAAGTAATCTCGCTGCCCCCTTCCCCAGTAGTTTCTCTGCACCCACCCCCAGTGATTTCTCTGCCCCTCCCCCAGTGGTTTCTCTGCCCCCTCCCCCAGTGGTTTATCTGCCCCCTC
Organism: Carcharodon carcharias; assembly: GCF_017639515.1. Classification (NCBI taxonomy): domain Eukaryota; kingdom Metazoa; phylum Chordata; class Chondrichthyes; order Lamniformes; family Lamnidae; genus Carcharodon; species Carcharodon carcharias. The sequence continues at coordinate 85,348,690 of NC_054484.1, forward strand.
CCCCAGTGGTTTATCTGCCCCCTCCCCCAGTGGTTTCTCAGCCCCCTCCCCCAGTGGTTTCTCTGTCCCCTCCCCCAGTGGTTTCTCTGCCCCTCCCCCAGTGGTTTCTCTGCCCCCTCCCCCAGTGGTTTCTCTGCCCCCTCCCCCAGTGGTTTATCTGCCCCCTCCACCAGTTGTTTATCTGCCCCCTCCCACAGTGATTTCTGTGCTCCCTCCCCCAGTGGTTCCTCTGCCCCCTCCACCAGTGGTTTATCTGCACCCTCCCCCAGAGGTTTCACTGGCCCTCCCCCAGTGGTTTATCTGCCCCCTTCGCCAGTGGTTTCTCTGCCCCTCCGGCATTGATTTCTCTGCCCCTTCCCCAGTGGTTTATCTGCTCCCCTTTGCCATATGTTTCTCTGCGCCCTCCCCCATTGGTTCACTGCCCCCTCCCACCGTGGTTTCTCCACCCCCTCCTCCAGTGGTTTCTCTGCCCCCTCCCCCAGTGGTTTCCCTGCCACCTCCCCCAGACGATTCTCCACCCCCTGCCCCAGTGGTTTCTCTGCCCCCTCCGCCATTGGTTCCTCTGCCTCTCCCGCATTGATTTCTCTGCCCCTTCCCCAGTGGTTTATCAGCCCCCTTCGCCAGAGGTTTCTCTGCCCCTCCCCCAATGGTTTCTCTGCCCCTCCAGCATTGATTTCTCTGCCCCTTCCCCAGTGGTTTCTGTGCCCCCTCCCTCAGTGATTTCTCTGCCTCTTCAGCAGTGGTTTCTGGGCCCCCTTCCCCAATGGTTTATCTGCCTCCTCCCCCAGTGGTTTATTTGCCCACTCCCACTGTGGTTTCTGTGCCCCCTCCCCCAGTTGTTTCTCTGCCCCCTCCACCAGTGGTTTATCTGCACCCTCCCCCAGTGGTTTCTCTGCCCCCTCCCCCAGTGGTTTCTCTGCCCCCTCCCCCAGTGGTTTCTCTGCCCCCTCCCCAAGTGGTTTATCTGCTCCAACCCCAAGTAATCACTCTGCCCTCTTCCCCAGTAGTTTCTCTGCCCCTCCCCCAGTGGTTTCTCTGCCCCCTCCCTCAGTGGTTTATCTGCCCCCTCCACCAGTTGTTTATTTGCCCACTCCCACAGTGGTTTCTGTGCCCCCTCCCCCAGTTGTTTCTCTGCCCCGTCCACCAGTGGTTTATCTGCACCCTCCCCCAGTGGTTTCTCTGCCCCCTCTCCCAATGGTTTCTCTGCCCCCTCCCCCAGTGGTTTCTCTGCTCCCTCCCCATTAGGTTTATCTGGTCCAACCCCAAGTAATCTTTCTGCCTCCTTCCCCAGTAGATTCTCTGCACCCTCCCCCAGTGATTTCTCTACCCCTCCCCCAGTGGTTTCTCTGCCCCCTCCCCCAGTGTTTTTCTGCCCCCTCCACTAGTTGTTTATTTGCGCGCCCCCCCACCCTCACAGTGGTTTCTGTGCCCCCTTCCCAAGTGGTTTATCTGTCCCCTCCCCCAGTGGTTCCTCCGCCCTCTCCACCAGTGGATTATCTGCAGCCTCCCCCAGTGGTTTCTCTGCCCCCTCCACCACTGGTTTACCTGCACCCGCCCCCAGAGGTTTCTCTGGCCCTCCCCCTGTGGTTCCTTTGCCTCCTCCCCCAGTGGTTCCTCAGCCCCTTCCACCAGTTGTTTCTCTGCCCCCTCCCCCAGTGTTTTCTCCACCCGCTGCCCCGGTGGTTTCTTTGCCCCCTCCCCTATTGATTCCTCTGCCCCTCCCGCATTGATTTCTCCGTCCTTTCCCCAGTGGTTTTATCTGCCCCCTCCCCCAGTGGTTTATCTGCCCCCTTCGCCAGTGGTTTCTCTGGCCCCTCCCCCAATGGTTTCTCTGCCCCTCCGGCATTGATTTCTCTGCCCCTTTCCCAGTGGTTTCTGTGCCCCCTTCCCCAATGGTTTATCTGCCCACTCCAGCAGTGATTTCTGTGCCCCCTCGCCCTACCCCAATTAATCTCTCTACCCCCTTCCCCAGTGGTTTCTCTGCCCCCGCCCTCATTGGTTCCTCTGCCCCTCCCGCATTGATTTCTCCGCCCATTCCCCAGTGGTTTATCTGCCCCGCTGGCAGTGATTTCTATGCCCCCTGGCTGAGTGGTTTCTCTGCCTCTTCAGCAGTGGTTTCTCCGCCCCCTCCCCCATTGGTTTCTCTGACGCCTCCTTCAGTGGTTTCTCTGCCCCCTTCTCCTGTGTTTTCTCCGCCCCCTCCTCCAGTTGTTTAACTGCCCCCTTCCCCATTGGTATCTCTGACCCCAACCCCAGTGGCTTCACTGCCCCCCCCACATTGATTTCTCTGCCCCTTCGCTAGTGGTTTCCCTGCCCCCTTCTCCAGTGAGTTATCTGCCCCCTTCTCCAGTGGTTTCCCTGCCCCCTCCACCAGTGGTTTTTCTGCCCCTCCCCCAGTTGTGTCTCTGCCCCCTCCCCCAGTGTTTTATGTTTCCCCTGCCCCAGTGGTTTATCTGCCCCCTCCATCTGTGGTTTCTCTGCCCCCTCCCCTAGTGTTTTCTCTGCCGCCCGCATTGATTTATCTGCCCCTTCTCCAGTGCTTTCTCTGCCCCTTCCCACAGTGATTTCTCTGCCCCTCCCCCAGTTGTTCATCTGCCCCCTCTCCCAGAGGATTTTCTGCCCCCTCCCCCAATTGTTTCTATGCCACCTCCCCCAGTGATTTATCAGCCCCCTTCCCCAGTGATTTCTCTGCCCCCTCCCCCAGTGGTTTATCTGCCTTCTTCCTCAGTGGTTTTTCTGCACCCTCCCCCAGTGGTTTCTCTGCCACCTCCCCCACTGGTTTATCTGCCTCCTCCCCCAGTGGTTTCTCTGCCCCTTCCCCAGTAGATTATCTGCCTGATTCCCCAGCGGTTTATCTGCTCCATGCCCCAGTAGTTGCTCTGCCCCCTGCCCCAGTGGTTTCTCAGCCCCCTGCGCCAGTGGTTTCTCAGCCCCCTGCCCCAGTGGTTTCTTTGCCCCCACCCCCCGTGGTTTCTCTGCCGCCTCCCCCAATTGTACCCTCTGCCCCTCCCCTAGTAATTACTCTGCCACTGCCCCAGTGGTTTCTCTGCCCCTTCCCCCAGTGATTTTTCTGCCCCTCCTCCAGATGTTTATCTGCCCCCTGCCCCAGTGGTTTCTTTGCCCCCACCCCCCGTGGTTTCTCTGCCGCCTCCCCCAATTGTACCCTCTATCCCTCCCCTAGTGATTACTCTGCCCCTGCCCCAATGGTTTCTCTGCCCTTCCCCCAGTGATTTTTCTGCCCCTCCCCCAGATGTGTATCTGCCCCCTCCCCCAGTGGTTTCTCTGCCCCATCCACCAGTGTTTTTTTTGCCCCTTCCCCCAGTAGTTTATCTGCCCCTTTCCAAATTGGCTTAACTGCCCTTCCCCCAGTGGTTTCTCTGCCCCCTCCCCCAATGGTTTATCTGCCTCCTCCCCCAGTGGTTTCTCTGCCCCTTCCCCAGTGAATGCTCTGCCCCTCCCCCAGTGGTTTATATGCCCCCACCCCTAGTGGTTTCTCTGCCCCCTCCCCCAATTGTTCCCTCTGCCCCTCCCCTAGTGATTACTCTGCCACTGCCCCAGTGGTTTCTCTGCCCCTTCCCCCAGTGATTTCTCTGCCCCTTCCCCAGTTATTTCTTTGCACCCTCCCCCAGTGGTTTCTCTGCCCACTCCCCCAGTGGATTCTCTGCCCCCTCACCCAGTGATTTTTCTGCCACCTTTCCTAGTAGTTCCTCTGGCCCCTCCCTTAGTGATTTCTCTGCCCCACCTCCAGTTGTTTCTTCGCCCCCTACCCTGTTGGTTTATCTATCTGCCCCCCCTGTGATTTCTCTGCCCCTGCCTCAGGGGTTTCTACCTCCCCTGCCCCAGTAGTACATATGTCCTCTCCCCAGTGGTTTCTCTGCCTCCTCCCCCAGTGGTATCTCCGCCCCCTGCCCAGTGGTTTCTCTGACCCTACCCCAGTGGTTTCTCTGCCCCCTCTCCGGTTGGTTCCTCTGCCCCTCCCTCAGTGATTTCTCTGCCCCTCCCCCAGTGGCTTCTCTGCCCCTTCCCCCAGTGATTTCTCTGCCACTCCCCCAGTTATTTATCTGCCCCATTCCAAATTGGCTTACCTGCCCTTCCCCCAATGGTTTATCTGCCCCATTCCCCAGTGGTTTATCTGCCCCCTCCACCAGTGGTTTCTTCGCCCCCTACCCCGATGGTTTATCTATCTGCCCCCCCTGTGATTTCTCTGCCCCTGCCTCAGGGGTTTCTACCCCCCCCCTGCCCCAGTAGTACCTATGTCATCTCCCCAGTGGTTTCTCTGCCTCCTCCCCCAGTGGTATCTCCGCCCCCTGCCCAGTAGTTTCTCTGACCCTACCCCAGTGGTTTCTCTGCCCCCTCTCCGATTGGTTCCTCTGCCCCTCCCTCAGTGATTTCTCTGCCCCTCCCCCAGTGGTTTCTCTGCCCCTTCCCCCAGTGATTTCTCTGCCCCTCCCCCAGTTGTTTATCTGCCCCCTCCCCCAGTGTTTTATGTGTCCCCTCCCCCAGTGGTTTCTCTGCCCCTTCCCCCAGTGATTTCTCTGCCCCTGCCCCAGTGGTTTCTCCATCCCCTGCTGCAGTGGTTTCTCCATCCCCTGCCCTGGTGGTTTCTGTGCCCCCTCACCCATTGTTTCCTCTACGCCTCCCGCACAGATTTCTCTGCCCCTTCCCCAGTGGTTTCTCTGCATCCTTCTCCAGCAGTTTACTTGCTTTTCCCCCCACTGGTTTCTCTGCCCCCTCTGCCATGGCTTCTCTGCCCCATTCCCCAGTGGTTTATCTGCCCCCTCCACCAGTGGTTTCTCTGCCCACTCCCCCAGTTGTTTATCTGCCCCATTCCAAATTGGCTTACCTGCCCTTCCCCCAGTGGTTTCTCTGCCCCCTCCCCCTGTGGTTTATCTGCCTTCTTCCCCAGTGGTTTATCTGCCCTCTCCACCAGTGGTTTCTCTGCCCACTCCCCCAGTAGTTTATCTGCACCATTCCAAATTGGCTTACCTGCCCTTCCCCCAATGGTTTATCTGCCCCATTCCCCAGTGGTTTATCTGCCCCCTCCACCAGTGGTTTCTCCGCCCCCTGCCCCAGTGGTTTCTCAACACCCTGCCCCAGTGGTTTCTTTGCCCCCACCCCCGTGGTTTCTCTGCCCCTCCCCCATTTGTTCCCTCTGCCCCTCCCCTAGTGATTACTCTGCCCCTGCCCCAGTGGTTTCTCTGCCCCTTCCCCCAGTGATTGCACTGCCCCCCCAGTTGTTTATCTGCCCCGTCCCCCAGTGGTTTCTCTGCCCCCTCCCCCAGTGATTTTTCTGCCCCCTTTCCTAGTAGTTTCCCCTCCCCCAGAGGTTTATTTGCCCCCTCCATCTGTGGTTTCTCTGCCCCCTCCCCCAGTGGTTTCTCTGCCCACCGCATTGATTTATCTGCCCCTTCCCCAGTGCTTTCTCTGCCTTTTCCCACAGTGATTTCTCTGCCCCCTCCCCCAGTTGTTTATCTGCCCCCTCCCCCAATGGTTATTCTGCCCCCTCCCCAAGTTGTTTCTATGCCACCTCCCCCAGTGATTTATCTGCCCCCTCCCCCAGTTGTTTATCTGCTCCCTCCCCCAGTGGTTAATCTGCCCCTTCCCCAAGTCACCTCTCTCCCCCTTCCACAAGTGGATTCTCTGCCGCTCCCCCAGTGCTTTCACTGCCCCTTCTCCAGTTAATCTGCTGCCCCCTCACCAGTGTTTTCTCTGCCCCCTCCCACAGTGATTTTTCTTCCTCCTCCCCCAGTGATTTCTCTGCCCCTTCCCCAGTTATTTGTTTGCCCCCTCCCACAGTGGTTTCTCTGCCCCCTCCCCCACTTGTTTCTCTGCCCCCTCCCCCAGTGCTTTATCTTCCCCCTCCCCCAGTGGTTTCTCTGCCCCACCCACAGTTATTTCTGTGCCCCCTTACCCAGTAGTTTGTCTGCCCCCTCCCCCAGTGATTTCTCTGCCCCTCCCCCATAGGTTTCTCTGCCCCCTCCCCCAGTAGTTTTGCTGCCCCCTCCCCCAGTGGTTAATCTGCCCCCTTCCCCAGTGACCTCTCTCCCCGCTGCACAAGTGTTTTCTCTGCCACCTCCTCCAGTGATTTCTCTGCCCCCTCCCCCAGTGTTTTCTATGCCCCTTCTTCAGTGATTTATCCGCCCCTTTCCCCAGTAGTTTCTCTGCCCTCATCCCCCAGTGATTTCTCTGTACATCCCCCAGTGGTTTCTTTGTCCCCTCCCCCAGTGGTTTATCTGCCCGCTCCCCTAGTTATTTATCTGCCCCCTCCCCCAGTGGATACTCTGCCCCTACCCCAGTGATTTTCCTGCCCCACCCCCTGCTCAGTGATTTCTTAGCCTCCCACCCCAGTGGCTTCTCTGCCCCCTCCCCCAGTGGTTTCTCTGGCCCTACCCCAGTGAATGCTCTGCCTCTCCCCCAGTGATTTACCTGCCCCCGCCCCCCGCACAGTGGTTTCTCCGCCCCCTTCCCCAGTGGTTTCTCAGCCCCCTGCCCCAGTGGTTTCCTTGCCCCAACCCCAGTAGTTTCTCTTCCCTCCCCCAGTGATTACTCTGCCCCTGCCCCAGTGGTTTCTCTGCCCCTTCCCCCAGTGATTTCTCTGCCCCTCCCCCAGTCGTTTATCAGCTCCCTCCCCCAGTGGATCCTCTGCGCCTACCCCAGTGGTTTTCCTGCCCCACCCCCAACTCAGTTGTTATCTGCCTCCACACCCATTGATTTTCTCTACCCCTCCCCCAGTGGTTCCTCTGCCCCATCCCCCAGTTGTTTATCTGCTCCCTCACCCAATGGTTTATCTGCCCCCTCCACCAGTGGTTTCTTTGCTCCTTCCCCCAGTAGTTTATCTGCCCCATTCCAAATTGGCTTAACTGCCCTTCCCCCAGTGGTTTCTCTGCACCTTTCCCCTGTGGTTTATCTGCCTTCTTCCCCAGTGGTTTTTCTGCACCCTCCCCCAGTGTTTTCTCTGGCCCTTTCACAGTGAATGCTCTGCCCCTCCCCCAGTGGTATTTATGCCCGATTCCCCAGCGGTTTATCTGCTCCCTGCCCCAGTGATTTACCTGCCCCCTCCCCCAGTGGTTGCTCTGCCCCTTGCCCCAGTGGTTTCTCAGCCCATTGCCCCAGTGTTTTTTTGCCCCCACACTCAGTGGTTCTCTGCCCCTTCCCCCAGTGATTTCTCTGCCCCTCCCCCAGTGATTTTTCTGCCACCTTTCCTAGTAGTTCCTCTGGCCCCTCCCCCAGTGATTTACCTGCCCCTCCCCCAGTGGTTTTTCCGTCTCCTGCAGTGGTTCTCTGCCCCTCCCCCAGTTGTTTATCTGCCCCCTCCCCCAGTGGTTTCTCTGCCCCCTCCCCCAGTGATTTTTCTGCCACCTTTCCTATTAGTTCCTCTGGCCCGTCCCCCAGTGATTTCTCTGCCCATCCCCCAGTTGTTTCTTTGCCCCCTACCCCAGTGGTTTATCTACACCCCCCCCGCCACAGTGATTTCTCTGCCCCTGCCTCAGTGGTTTTCATCCCCCTGCCCCAGTAGTACCTATGTCCCCACCCCAGTGGTTTCTCTGCCTCCTCCTCCTGTGGTTTCCCTGCTCCCTGCCCAAGTGGTTTCTTAGCCCCCTGCCCCAGTGGTTTTACTGGCCCTTCCCCAGTGAATGCTCTGCCCCTCCCCCAGTGGTTTATCTGCCCGATTCCCCAGCGGTTTATGTCCCCCCTGCCCCAGTGGTTTCTCAGCCCCCTGGCCCAGTGGTTTCCTTGCCCCCACCCCCAGTAGTTTCTCTGTCACTCCCCCAGTGATTACTCTGCCCCTGCCCCAGTGGTTTCTCTGCCCTGCCCCAGTGGTTTCTCTGCCCCTTCCCCCAGTGATTTCTCTGCCCCTCCCCCAGTGATTTTTCTGCCACCTTTCCTAGTAGTTCCTCTGGCCCCACCCCCAGTGATTTCTCTGCCCCACCCCCAGTTGTTTCTTTGCTCCTTACCCCAGTGGTTTATCTACCCCCACCCAGTGATTTCTCTGCCCCTGCCTCAGTGGTTTCTAGACCCCTGCTCCAGTAGTACCTATGTCCCCTCCCCAGTGGTTTCTCTGCCTCCTCCCCCAGTGGTTTCTCCGCCCCTGCCCCAGTGGTTTCTCTGCCCCCTCCGCCAGTGGTTTCTCTGCCCCCACTCCGATTGGTTCCTTGCCCCTCCGTCAGTGATTTCTCTACCCCTTCCCCCAGTGATTACTCTGACCCTCCCCCAATTGTTTATCTGCCCTCACCACCGGTGGTTTTCTGCCCCTCCCCCAGTTGTTTCTCTGCTCCCTCCCCTAGTGTTTTATGTTTCCCCTCCCCCTGTGGTTTATCTGCCCCCTCCATCTGTGGTTTCTCTGCCCCCTCCCCCAGTGGTTTCTCTGCCCCCCGCATTAATTTATCTGCCCCTTCCCCAGTGCTATCTCTGCCCCTTCCCACAATGATTTCTCTGCCCCTCCCCCAGTTATTTATCTGCCCCCTCCCCCAGTGGTTTCTCTGCCCCCTCCCACAGTTGTTTATCTGCCCCCTCCCCCAGTGGTTAATCTGCCCCCTCCCCAATTCACCTCTCTCCCCCTTCCACAAGCGGATTCTCTGCCCAGGATGCTGGCTGGGCTGGAGAGTTTGACTTATGAGGACACATAGCATAGACTGGGGTTATTTCCCCTGGAGCAGAAGAGATTGAGGGGATGATATGATTGAGGTTTATAACCTTATGAAGGGCATAGATAGGGTTGACAGAAAGGAACTTTTCCCCTTGGAGGAGGGATGAGTAACCAGGTGGCATAGATTTAAGGTAAGGGGCATGAGGTTGACAGGTAAGGTGATGAGCAACTTTTGCACACAGGGGATGATAGTGGGGGTGGGGGCTGGTCTTGGGGGTGGGGGCTGATAGTAGGGAAGGAGGCTGATAGTGGGGGTGGGGGCTGATAGTGGGGGTGGGGGCTGACAGTGGGGGTGGGGGCTGACAGTGGTGGTGGGGGCTGTGATTTCACTGCCCCTTCTCCAGTGATTTTGCTGCCCCCTCCCCCGTGGTTTCTCGGCCCCCTCCCACAGTGATTTCTCTTCCTCCTCCCCCAGTGATTTCTCTGCCCCTTCCCCAGTTATTTCTTTGCCCCTCCCCTAGTGATTTCTCTGCCCCCTCCCCCACTTGTTTCTCTGCCCACCCCCCCAGTGGTTTATCTTCCCCCTCCCCCAGTGGTTTCTCTGTCCCACCCAAAGCAATTTCTCTGCCCCTTCCCCAGTTATTTCTTTGCCCCTCCCCTAGTGGTTTCTCTGCCCCCTCCCCCACTTGTTTCTCTGCCCACCCCCCCAATAGTTTCTCTGCCCCCACCCCCAGTGATTTCTCTGCCCCTCCCCAATAGGTTTCTCTGCCCCTTCCCCCAGTAGTTTTGCTGCCCCCTCTCTCAGTGGTTAATCTGCCCCCTTCCCCAGTCACCCCTTTCCCCCCTGCACAAGTGTTTTCTCTGCCACCTCCTCCAGTGATTACTCTGCCCCCTCCCCAAGTGTTTTCTATGCCCCTTCTTCAGTGATTTCTCTGCCCCTTTCCCCAGTAGTTTCTCTGCCCTCATCCCCCAGTGATTTCTCTGTCCCTCCCCCAGTTGTTTACCTGCCCCCTCCCAGTGGTTCCTCTGCCCCCTCCCCCATAGCTTTATCTGCCCCATCCCCCAGTTGTTTATCTGCCCTCTCCCCCAATGGTTTATCTGCCCCATTCCCCAGTAGTTTATCTGCCCTCTCCACCATTGGTTTCTCCGCCACCTGCCCCAGTGGTTTCTCAGCACCCTGCCCCAGTGGTTTCTTTGCCCCCACCCCCATTTGTTCCCTCTGCCCCTACCCTAGTGATTACTCTGCCCCTGCCCCAGTGGTTTCTCTGCCCCTTCCCCCAGTGATTGCATTGCCCCCTCCCAGTTGTTTATCTGCCCCCTCCCCCAATGGTTTATCTGCCCCATTCCCCAGTGGTTTATCTGCCCCCTCCCCCAATGGTTTATCTGCCCCATTCCCCAGTGGTTTATCTGCTCCCTCCCCCAGTGGTTTCTTTGCCCCTTCCCCCAGTGGTTTCACTGCCCCCTGCCCCATTGGTTTCTCTGCCCATTCCCCCAGTGATTTCTCTGCCCATCCCCCAGTGGTTTCTTTGCCCCCTCCTACACTGGTTTCTCTGCCCCCTCCCTGAGTTGTTTATCTGCTGCCTCCCTAAGTGTTCTCTATGTCTCCTCCGCCAGTCGTTTCTCTGCTCCTTCCCCAGTGATCTTTCTGTCCCCTCCCCCAGTGGTTTATCTGCCCCTTCCCCCCAGTGGTTTTTCTGCCCCACCCACATTGATTTCTCTGCCCCTTCTCCAGTCGTTTATCTGCCCCTTTCCCCAGTGGTTTCTCTGCCCATCCCCCAGTGATTTCTCTGCCCCTGCCCAAGTGGTTTCTCTGCCATCTCCCGCTGTGGTTTCTCCGTCCCCTGGCCCAGCGGTTTCTCTGCCCTCTCCCGCTGTGGTTTCTCCGCCCCCTGGCCCAGTGGTTTCTCTGCCGCCTCACCCATTAGTACCGCTGCCCCTCCCGTAGTGATTTCTTTGCCACTTCCCCAGCGGTTTCTGTGCCCCCTTCCATAGTGTTTTATCTGCCCCTTCCCCACTGATTCCCCTGCCCCCTCCCCCAGTGGTTTTACTCCCACCTCCCCCAGTGGTTTCTGTGCCCCCTTCCATAGTGTTTTATCTGCCCCTTCCCCACTGATTTCCCTGCCCCCACCCCCAGTGGTTTTACTCCCACCTCCCCCATAGGTTTCTCTGCCCATTCCCCCAGTGGTTCCTCTGCTCCTGCCCCACTGATTTCTGTGCCCTTTCCCTAGTGGATTCTCCGCCCCCTGCCCCATTGGCTTCTCCGCCCCTCCTCCAGTGGTTTCTCTGCCCACACCCCCAGTGGTTTCTCTGCCCCTTCCCCAGTGGTTTCCCTGACCCCTCCCCAGTGAATGCCCTGCCCCTCCCAAATGAATTCTCTGCCCCTCCCCCAGTGGTTTCTCTGCCTCCTCACCCATTAGTACTGCTGCCCCTCCCGCATTGATTTCTTTGCCCCACCCACGTTGATTTCTCTGCCCCGTCCCCAGTGGTTTCTCTGCCCCACCCACGTTGATTTCTCTGCCCCTTCCCTAGTGGTTTATCTGCCCCCTCCCCAGTGGTTCCTCTGTTCCTGCCCCACTGATTTCTTTCCCTAGTGGATTCTCCGTCCGCTGCCCCAGTGGTTTCTCTGCCCCCTCCCCCAGTGGTTTCTCTGCCCACTTCCCCAGTGTTTTCTCTGCCCCCTCCCCCAGTTGTTTCTTTGCCCCCTATCTCAGTGGTTTATCTACACCCTCCCCCAGTGATTTCTCTGCCACTGCCCTTGTGGTATCTACGCCACCTGCCCCAGTAGTTCCTATGTTCCCCCGTCCAGTGGTTTCTCTGCCTCCTCCCCCAGTGGTTTCTTAGCCCCCGGCCCCAGTGGTTTCTCTGCCCCCTCCACCAGTGATTTTTCTGTCCCCTTTCCTAGTAGTTTCTCTGCCCCCTCCCACAGTGATTTCCCTACCCCTCCCCCAGTTGTTTCTTTGCTCCCTTCCCCAGTGATTTATCTACCCCCTCCCCACCGGTGATTTCTCTGCCCCTGCCTCAGTGGTTTCTAGACCCCTGCCCCAGTAGTACCTATGTCCGCTCCCCAGTGGTTTCTCTGCCTCCTCCTCCTGTGGTTTCTCCGCCCCCTGCCCCAGTGGTTTCTCTGCCTCCTCCCCCAGTGGTTTCTCCGCCCCCTGCCCCAGTGGTTGCTTAGCCCCCCTGCCCCAGTGGTTGCTTAGCCCCCCTGCCCCAGTGGTTTCTCTGCCCCCTCCCCCAGTGGTTTATGTTTCCCCTCCCCCAGTGGTTTATCTGCCCCCTCCATCTGTGGTTTCTCTGCCCCCTTCCCCAGTGCTTTCTCTGCCCCTTCCCACAGTGATTTCTCTGCCCCTCCCCCAGTTGTTTATCTGACCCTCCCCCAGTGGTTTTTCTGACACCTCCCCCAGTTGTTTCTATGCCACCTCCCCCAGTGATTTCTCTGCCCCTTCCCCAGTGATCTTTCTGTCCCGTCCCCCAGGGGTTTCCCTGCACCGTCCCCCAGTGGTTTGACTCCCCCATAGGTTTCTCTCCCCATTCCCCCAGTGATTTCGCTGCCCATCCCCCAGTGGTTTCTTTGCCCCCCTCCCACACTGGTTTCTCTGCCCCCTCCCTGAGTTGTTTATCTGCCCCCTCCCCCAGAGCTTTATCTGCGGCCTCCCTAAGTGTTCTATATGTCCCCTCCGCCAGTCGTTTCTCTGCCCCTTCCCCCAGTGATATCTCTGCGCCTTCCCCAGTGATCTTTCTGTCCCCTCCCCCAGTGATCTTTCTGTCCCCTCCCACTGTGGTTTATCTGCCCCCTCCCCCAGTGATTTCTGTGCCCCCTTACCCAGTAGTTTGTTTGCCCCCTCCCCCAGTGATTCCTCTGCCCCTCCCCCATAGATTTCTCTGCCCCGTCCCCCAGTAGTTTTGCTGCCCCCTCCCCCAGTGGTTTCTCTGCCCCCAATCCGATTGGTTCCTCTGCCCCTTCCTCAGTGATTTCTGTGCCCCCACCCCAGTGGCTTCTCTGCCCCTCCCCCAGTTGTTTATCTGCCCCCTCCACCAGTGTTTTTTCTGCCCCACCCCCAGTTGTTTCTCTGCTCCCTCCCCCAGTGTTTTATGTTTCCCCTCCCCCAGTGGTTTATCTGCCCCCTCCATCTGTGGTTTCTCTGCCCCCTCCCCCAGTGGTTTCTCTGCCCCCCGCATTGATTTATCTGCCCCTTCCCCAGTGCTTTCTCTGCCCCTTCCCACAGTGATTTCTCTGCCCCTGCCCCAGTTGTTTATCTGCCCCCTCCCCCAGTGATTTTTCTGACACCTCCCCCAGTTGTTTCTATGCCACCTCCCCCAGTGATTTCTCTGCCCCTTTCCCAGTGATCTTTCTGTCCCGTCCCCCAGTGGTTTCCCTGCACCCTCCCCCAGTGGTTTGACTCCCCCATAGGTTTCTCTGCCCATTCCCCCAGTGATTTCGCTGCCCAACGCCCAGTGGTTTCTTTGCCCCCTCCCACACTGGTTTCTCTGCCCCCTCCCTGAGTTGTTTATCTGCCCCCTCCCCAGTGCTTTATCTGCGGCCTCCCTAAGTGTTCTCTATGTCCCCTCCGCCAGTCGTTTCTCTGCCCCTTCTCCCAGTGATCTTTCTGTCCCCTCCCACTGTGGTTTATCTGCCCCCTCCCCCAGTGATTTCTGTGCCCCCTTACCCAGTAGTTTGTTTGCCCCCTCCCCCAGTGATTCCTCTGCCCCTCCCCCATAGATTTCTCTGCCCTGTCCCCCAGTAGTTTTGCTGCCCCCTCCCCCATTGGTTAATCTGCCCCCTTCCCCAGTGACCTCTCTCCCCCCTGCAAAAGTGTTTTCTCTGCCACCTCCTCCAGTGATTTCTCTGCCCCCTCCCCCAGTGGTTTCTCTGCCCCTTCCCCCAGTGATTTCTCTGCCCCATCCCGGGTTGTTTATCTGCCCCGTCCCCCAGTGGTTTCTTTGCCCCCTCCCCCAGTGATTTTTCTGCCCCCTTTCCTAGTAGTTTCTCTGCCCCCTCCCACAGTGTTTTATGTTTCCCCTCCTCCAGTGGTTTATCTGCCCCCTCCATCTATGGTTTCTCTGCCCCCTCCCCCAGTGGTTTCTCTGCCCCCCGCATTGATTTAGCTGCCCCTTCCCCAGTGCTTTGTCTGCCCCTCCCCCAGTGGCTTCTCTGGTCCCTCCAGCAGTTGTTTATCTGCCCCCTCCCCCAGTGGTTTTTCTGCCCCGACCCCAGTGATTTTCTCTGCCTCCTCCCGCAGTTGTTTATCTGCCCCTCCCCCAGTGGTTTTTCTGCCCCTCCCCCAGTGATTTTCTCTGCCTCCTCCCCCAGTTGTTTATCTGCCCTCTCCCCGAATTGTTTATCTGCCCCCTCCCTGAATTGTTTATCTGCCCCCTCCCCAAGTTGTTTACCTGCCCCCTTCCCCAATGGTTTCTCTGCCCCCTCCCCCAGTGGTACCTCTGCCCCCTCCCCCACTCGTTTCTCTGCCCCCTCCCGCAATGGTTTCTCTGGACCCTTTCCCAGTGGGACTCTTGACTGACCCCAGTAGGTTTTCAGCCCCTCCACACCAAAGATTTTCCCTGTGGATTCTCAGGACCCGCCTTCTGAGGGTTCTCTGGCCCCTCACCAGAGAGTTCTCAAGCCCCTCCTGAGCATTCTCTGGCCCTTCCTGTGACTTCTCTGGCCCCTTTCAAGGGTTCTCTGACTCTTTACTGGTGTGTTCTATGGTCCCTCTGTTCATTTTCTGGCCCCTGCCCCCCATGGCTGCAGAGATAGTGGATGCACTGGTTGTAATCTTCCAAAATTCCCTAAATTCTGAAAACGTCCCAACGGACTGGGTAACAGCAAATGTAAGACCACTCTTCAGGAAAGGAGGGAGAGTGAATGCAAGAGACTATTGGCCAGTTTGTCTGTCATTGGGCAGTACTGGAGTCTTTTATTAAGGAAGTAGTAGCAGGATTTTTAGAAAATCAGGAAACAATAAGGCAGATTCAATATGGTTTTGTGAAAGGGAAACCGTGTTTGATAAATTTATCAGAGTTCTTTGAGGAAGTAACAAACAGGGTGGATAAAGGGGAACCACAAGATGCACTGTGTTTGGATTTTCAAAATCTCTTCAATAAGGTGCCACATAAAAGGTGTTAGAGACAAGATAAGAGTTCATGGTGTTGTGGGTGATATACTTGTATGGATGGAGGATTGGTTAACTGGCCAGAGAGTCAGTATAAATGGGTCATTTCCATGATGGCAGACTAACAAATGGAATGCTACAGAGATCAGTGCTAGGCCCTCAACTATCTATAATTTATATCAATAACTTGTATGAAGGGACTGACTGTATTGTAGCCAAATTTGCTGATGGTACAGAGATAGAAAGGAAACCAAGTTCTGAAGAGGACACAAAGAGCACAAAAGAATATCGATGGATTAAGTGAGTGGGAGTGGGCAAAGTTTGGCAGATGGAGAATAATGTGGGAAAATGTGAGGGTGACCACCATGGCGGGAAGAATAGGAAAGCAGGACATTATTTAAATAGCGAGACAGTGCAGAATTCTGCAGTATAGAGGGATCTGGG
The DNA here is from genome assembly GCF_017639515.1 of Carcharodon carcharias. Classification (NCBI taxonomy): domain Eukaryota; kingdom Metazoa; phylum Chordata; class Chondrichthyes; order Lamniformes; family Lamnidae; genus Carcharodon; species Carcharodon carcharias. Next base: position 85,363,831 of record NC_054484.1, read on the forward strand.
TGCCCTTATACATGAGTCACAACAAGTTAACATACAGGTTCAACAAGTAATTACAAAGGCAAATGGAATCTTGATCTTTATTGCAATGGGGGTGGAGTATAAAAGGAGGGAAGTCTTGCTACAGGGCATTGCTGAGGCCACATCTGGAGTAATGTGTATAGTTTTGGTTATCTTATTTAAAGAGGGACATACTTGCATTGGAAGCAGTCTAGAGAAGGTTCACTAGGCTGATTCCTGGGATTGTCTTATGAGGAAGGTTGAGCAGATTGGGCTGTATCGATTGGAATTTAGAAGAATGGGAGGCAATTTTGTTGAAACATAAGATTCTGAGGATACTTGACAGGGTGGATGCTGAGCGAATGTAGAGCTAGGGGTCACAGTTTAAAAATGAGGGGTCTCCCATTCAAGATGGAGAGGAGGAGGTATTCCTTTTCTCAGAGGTTCTTTCATCTTTGGAATTCTCTTCAAGGATGAGTTAGACAGATTTTAGATCTACAGGGGTCAAAGGTTATTGGGGGACAGGCAGGAATGTGGAGATCAGCCACGATCTCACTGGAACATAGGAAAATAGGAGCAGGAGTAGGCCATTCAGCCCATCGAGACTGCTCCTCCATTCAATATGATCATGGCTGATTGCTTCAATGCCTTTTCTCCACGCTATCCCTATATCCCTTTATATCATGTCATAATATGACGTATTATGTTATTACATATTTTGTTGCATCATGTCATGTTTATGGGTAAACCAGAGGATTGGGAAAGTTTTAGAAATCAACAGAAGATGACCCAAAAAATAATAGAGGGAGAAAATAAACTTTGAGGGCAAACTAGCAAGTAATATAAAAACAGACAGTAAGAGCTTCTTTAAATATATAAAAAGGAAGAGAGAGGTCAAAGTCAATATAGGCCTCTTAGGGAATGAGGCTGGGGAAATAATAATGGAGAACCAGGAAACGGCAGAGGAGTTGAATAAGTACTTAGCATCAGTCTTCAGGGTAGAGGACACTAATGGCGTACCAAAATTACTAAATAATCAAGGAGCAAAATGGGGAGGGAAAGAAATAAATACAATAACAATCACTGGAGAAAAAGTACTAGGGAAACCTATGGGGCTAAAGGCCAGTAGGTCATCTGAACCTGATGGTATGCATCCAAGGATATTAAAGGAAATAACTACAGAGGTAGTGGATGCTAAGAGTCCTCAGATTCCGAAAAAGTCCCAGAGGATTGGAAAACTGGCAATATAACACCCTGAAACAAAAAGGGAGAAAAACAAAGAACAGGTAACTATAGGTCAGTTAGCTTAACATCTGTCATTGGGAAAATATTGGGGTCTATTATAAAGGGTGTAATAGCAGAGCCAGCATTTATTGTCCATCCCTAATTGCCCAGGTTGTTCAGAGGGAGTTTTTAAGAGCCAACCCACATTGTTGTAGAAAACAAAAACAGGACTCCACCCCCCCCCACCTTAAACCAGCTTATATTTCACCCCTTCCCTGGATTCACCTAGTTCTGTCGAAGGGTCATGAGGACTCGAAACGTCAACTCTTCTTCTCCGCCGATGCTGCCAGACCTGCTGAGTTTTTCCAGGTAATTCTGTTTTTGTTTTGGATTTCCAGCATCCGCAGTTTTTTTGTTTTTACCGCATTGTTGTGGGTCTGGAGTCACATGTAGGCCAGACCAGGTAAGGATGGCAGATTCCCTGCCCGACTTCTGCTCCTGTGTCTTATGGTCTTATTGGTATTCAGAAATCTGTCAATCTCTGCTTTAAACATACTCAATGACTGATCTTCCACAGCCCTCTGGGGTATAGAACCCGACAATGATGGCGCAGGCTCGATGGGCTGAATGGCCCACTCCGCACCTATTTCTTAGGATCTGAAGTGGGCGTGATGGTGGGCGGGGCCTTACCAGGAGGAGGGGCCTGTACTGAGTGGGCGGGTTCCGACCCCTGCACAGGTGGGCGGGTCTACAGGCGGGGCCCTGTCTCCCGGTGGGCGGGGCCCTGTCCCCCCCCCCAGTGGGCGGGGCCTTGTTCGCAGGTAGGTGGGACCGGGTCTAATGGTGGGCGTGGCTCCGTCCTCGGTAGGCAGGTCCAGTGTCTCACGGTGGGCGTGGCTCCGTCCTCGGTGGGCGGGCCCTGTTGTCCCCCCACCCCGGGTGGGCGGAGCCAAGTCCCGCTCGGCATGGCCAGCAGCTCGTACCATGGCCGCCCAGCAGCACCTCTTGGATTTCTGTCTCTCGGCGCCAGGTGAGTCCAGCTGGATCCGTCGAGCAAACAGTACCGGGCCTTCGGCCTGGCTTTGCGGGCCCGGGGCTCCCGCACAGTCTAACACTGACTCGCAGGCCCCGCGGCGGAAGGTTCACACGGTCCGGGGCACCGGATTGGCCGCTGGGGAATGGGCCTGTGAGCGAGCCAGGGCCCCGGGGGGAAAGCAGAGCAGGAAACCCCGCTCGCCCATGTCCGGGCCTAGGCAGCCGATCTCAGAGACGACGGCATCGCAGATTCCAGCTGCCCTGGGCCCCGGGTCGCAATCTCCACCGGCCACAGGCTTATCTTATGATCACTCCCTCCCCAGTCTCCCCCCCAGAACCCATCCTCCCCGATCTCCCCCCCCACCCCATCTCTCCCCAATCTCCCCCCCCACCCCATCCCTCCCCAATCTCCCCCCCCATTCCCTCCCCGATCTCTCCCCCCATCCTCCCCAATCTCCCCCCCATTCCCTCCCCGATCTCTCCCCCTATCCTCGCCAATCTCTCCCCCCATCCTCCCCAATCTCCCTCCCCAATCTCCCCCCCATTCCCTCCCCGATCTCTCCCACCATCCTCCCCAATCTCTCCCCCCATCCTCCCCAATCTCCCTCCCCAATCTCCCCCCATTCCCTCCCCGAACTCTCCCCCCATCCTCCCCAATCTCCCCCCCAGTCTCCTCTCCATTCTCCACAATCTCCCCCATCCCTCCCCAATCTCCCCCCCATTCCCTCCCCGATCTCTCCCCCCATCCTCCCCAATCTCTCCCCCCATCCTCCCCAATCTCTCCCCCCATCCTCCCTGATTTCCCCCCATCCTCCCTGATTTCCCCCCATCCTCCCCGATCTCCCCCCATCCTCCCCGATCTCCCCCCATCATCCCCGATCTCCCCCCATCCTCCCCGATCTCACCCCTGTCCTCCCCGATGTCCACCCCATCCTCCCCGATCTCCCCCCCATCATCCCCGATGTTCCTCCCATCCTCCCTGATCTCCCCCCATCCTCCCCAATCTCTCCCCCATCCTCCCCGACCTCCCCCCATCCTCCCCAAACTCCACCCCCCATCCTCCCCAAACTCCACCCCCCATCCTCCCCAAACTCCACCCCTCATCCTCCCAGGATCACCCCCCCATCATCCCCAAACTCCCCCCCATCCTCCCCAATCTCCCCCCATCCTCCCCGATCTCCCCCCCATCCTCCCCGATCTCCCCCCCCATCCTCCCCGATCTCCCCCCACATCCTCACCGATCTCCCCCCATCCTCCCTGATCTCCCCCCCCATCCTCCCCGATCCCCCCCTCATCCTCACCGATCTCCCTCCCCCATCCTCCCCGATCTCCCCCCCATCCTCCCCGATCTCCCCCCCATCCTCCCCGATCTCCACCCCAATCCTCCACGATCTCCACCCCCATCCTCCCCGATCTCCCCCCATCCTCCCCGATCTCCCCCCCATCCTCCCCAATCTTCCCCCCCATCCTCCCCAATCTCCCCCCCATCCTCCCCAATCTCCCCCCATCCTCCCCAATCTCTGCCCCCCATCCTCCCCAAACTCTGCCCCCCATCATCCCCAATCACTGCCCCCCAACCTCCCCAATCTCTGCCCCCCATCCTCCCCAATCTTTGCCCCCCATCCTCCCCAACCTCCCCCCATCATCCCCAATCTCCCCCCATCCTCCCCAATCTCCCCCCATCCTCCCCAATCTCTCCCCCATCCTCGCCGATCTCTGCCCCCCATCCTCCCCAATCTCCCCCCATCCTCCCCGATCTCCCCCCCATCCTCCCCGATCTCCCCCCCCATCCTCCCCGATGTCCCCCCATCCTCCCCGATGTCCCCCCCATCCTCTCCGATCTCCCCCCCGATCCTCTCCGATCTCCCCCCCCATCCTCCCCGATCTCCCCCCCATCCTCCCCGATCTCCCCCCCATCCTCCCCGATCTCTCCCCCATCCTCCCCGATCTCCCCCCAATCCTCCCCGATATGCCCCCCATCCTCCCCGATATGCCCCCCATCCTCCCCGATCTCCCCCCCCATCCTCCCCGATCTCCCCCCATCCTCCCCAATCTCCCCCGCCTCCTCCCCAATCTCCCCCGCCTCCTCCCCAATCTTTGCCCGCCTCCTCCCCAATCTTTGCCCCCCATCCTCCCCAACCTCCCCCCATCATCCCCAATCTCCCCCCATCCTCCCCGATCTCCCCCCCATCCTCCCTGATCTCCCCCCCATCCTCCCCGATCTCCCCCCCCATCCTCCCCGATCTCTCCCCCCCATCCTCCGCGATCTCTCCCCCCATCCTCCCCAATCTCCCCCACCTCCTCCCCAATCTCCCCCGCCTCCTCCCCAATCTCCCCCGCCTCCTCCCCAATCTCCCCACATCCTCCCTGATCTCCCCCCCCCATCCTCCCCGATCTCCCCCCATCCTCCCCGATCTCCCCCACATCCTCCGCGATCTCTGCCCCCCATCCTCCCCGATCTCCCCGATCTCCCCGCCAATCCTCCCCGATCTCCCCCCCCATCCTCCCCGATCTCCCGCACATCCTCCCCGACCTCCCCCCCATCCTCCCCGATCTCCCCCCATCCTCCCCGATCTCCCCCCATCCTCCCCGATCTCCCCCCCAATCCTCCCTGATCTGCCCCCCATCCTCCCCGATCTCCCCCCCATCCTCCCCAATCTCCCCCACATCCTCCCCGATCTCCCCCCCCATCCTCCCCAATCTCCCCCCATCCTCCCCGATCTCTCCACCCCATCCTCCGCGATCTCTCCCCCCTCATCCTCCGCGATCTCTGCCCCCCATCCTCCCCGATCTCTCCCCGATCTCCCCCCCATCCTCCCCGATCTCCCCCCCCATCCTCCCCGATCTCCCCCACCATCCTCCCTGATCTGCCCCCCCATCCTCCCCAATCTCCCCCCATCCTCCCCAAACTCCCCCACATCCTCCCCAATCTCCCCCGCCTCCTCCCCAATCTCCCCACATCCTCCCCAAACTCCCCCCCATCCTCCCCAATCTCCCCCCCCATCCTCCCCAATCTGCCCCCCATCCTCCCCAATCTGCCCCCCATCCTCCCCAATCTCCCCCCCATCCTCCCCGATCTCCCCCCATCCTCCCCAATCTCTCCCCCCCATCCTCCCCAATCTCTCCCCCCCATCCTCCCCGATCTCTCCCCCCCATCCTCCCCGATCTCTGCCCCCATCCTCCCCGATCTCTGCCCCCCATCCTCCCCGATCTCTGCCCCCCATCCTCCCCAATCTCCCCCCATCCTCCCCAATCTCCCCCCCATCCTCCCCAATCTCCCCCGCCTCCTCCCCAATCTCCCCACATCCTCCCCAATCACCCCCCATCCTCCCCAATCTCCCCCCCAGCCTCCCCAATCTGCCTCCCCAATCTCCCCCCCATCATCCCAAATCTCCCCCCATCCTCCCCAATCTCCCCCCCATCATCCCAAATCTCCCCCATCCTCCCCAATCTGCCCCCATCCTCCCCAATCTGCCCCCCATCATCCCAAATCTCGCCACCATCCTCCCTGATCTCCCCCCCATCCTCCCTGATCTCCCCCCCATCCTCCCTGATCTCCCCCCCATCCTCCCCAATTCCCCCCCCATCCTCCCCAAACTCCCCCACATCCTCCCCAATCTCCCCCGCCTCCTCCCCAATCTCCCCACATCCTCCCCAATCTCTCCCCCATCCTCCCCAATCTCCCCCCCATCCTCCCCAATCTCCCCCCCATCCTCCCCAATCTGCTCCCCCATCCTCCCCAATGTCCTCCCCATCCTCCCCGATCTCTGCCCCCATCCTCCCCGATCTCTGCCCCCATCCTCCCCGATCTCTGCCCCCCATCCTCCCCAATCTCCCCCCATCCTCCCCAATCTCCCACCCATCCTCCCCAATCTCCCCCGCCTCCTCCCCAATCTCCCCACATCCTCCCCAATCACCCCCCCATCCTCCCCAATCTCCCCCCCAGCCTCCCCAATCTGCCTCCCCAATCTCCCCCCCATCATCCCAAATCAACTCCCCCATCCTCCCCAATCTCCCCCCCATCCTCCCCGATCTCCCCCCCCATCCTCCCCAATCTGCCCCCCCATTCTCCCCGATCTCCTCCCGCCTCCTCCCCGATCTCCCCCATTCTCCCCAATCTCCCCTCATTCTCCCCAATCTCCCCCCTTCCTCCCCAATCCCCACCATCCTCCCCAATCCCCACCATCCTCCCCAATCTCTCCCCAATCCCCACCATCCTCCCCAATCTCCCCCCTGTCCTCCCCAATCTCCCCCCCGTCCTCCCCTATCTCCCCCCCCAACCTCTCCCTGTCCTCCCCAACCTCCCCCCCAATTTCCCCTCATTCTCCCCAATCTCCCCCCATCCTCCCCAATCCCCCCCACTATCCTCCCCAATCCCCCCCACTATCCTCCCCAATCCCCCCACCATCCTCCCCAATCCCCCCCACCATCCTCCCCAATTCCCCCCACCATCCTCCCCAATCTCCTCCCCAATCCCCCCCACCATCCTCCCCAATCCCCCCCACCACCCTCCCCAATTCCCCCCACCATCCTCCCCAATCCCCCCCACCATCCTCCCCAATCCCCCCCACCATCCTCCCCAATCCCCCCCACCATCCTCCCCAATCCCCCCCACCATCCTCTCCAATCCCCACCATCCTCTCCGATCTCGCCCCCATTCTCCTCGATCTCCCCGATACCTCCCATCCTCCCCGATACCTCCCATCCTCCCTGATACCCCCCCATCCTCCCCGATCTTTTTACCCCCCCAATCTCCTTAGCACCCATCACCTTTGCCCTGCGCCCCCCAATCTCCTTTCCCCCACGCCCCTCCAATCTCCTTTCCCCTGCGACTCCCAATCTCCTTTGCCCCGCACCCCTCCAATCTCCTTTGCCCCGCGCCCCCCCAATCTCCTTTGCCCCGCACCCCCCCAATCTCCTTTGCCCCACCCCCCCCCAATGCCTTTGCCCCACGCCCCCAATCTCCTTTGCCCCATGCCCCCCAAATCTCCTTTGCCCCTGCGCCCCCAATCTCCTTTGCCCCGCGCCCCCCAGTCTCCTTTGCCCCGCGCGCCCCCTATGTCCTTTGCCCCGCGCCACCCCGATCTACTTTGCCCCGCGCCCCCCAATCTCCTTTGCCCCTCGCCCCCCAATCTCCTTTGCCCCGTGCCCCCCAAATCTCCTTTGCCCCCGCGCCCCCAATCTCCTTTGCCCCGCGCCCCCAATCTCCTTTGCCCCGCGCCCCCCAATCTCCTTTGCCCCGCACCCCCCCAATCTCCTTTGCCCCGCGCCCCCCCAATCTCCTTTGCCCCACGCCCCCCCAATCTCCTTTGCCCCGCGTGCCCCCAATCTCCTTTGCCCCGCGTGCCCCCAATCTCCTTTGCCCCGCGTGCCCCCAATCTCCTTTGCCCCGCGCCCCCCAATCTCCTTTGCCCCGCGCCCCCCAATCTCCTTTGCCCCGCGCCCCCCAATCTCCTTTGCCCCGCGCCCCCTAATCTCTTTTGCCCCACGCCCCACCAATCTCCTTTGCCCCGCGCCCCCCCAATCTCCTGTGCCCTGCACCCCCCCAATCTCCTTCCCCCCCAATCTCCTTCCCCCCCACCATCCAATCTCCCCCCCTCCAATCTTCCCGCCCCACCCTCCAATCTTCCCCCTCAACCCTCCAATCTTCCCCCCCACCCTCCAATCTCCCCCTCTCCCCCCCATTCCCACAATCTCACTCTGTCCCTCCACCACTCACCCAATCTCCCTCTCTCCCCCCCCACTCTCCCAATCTCCCTCTCTCCCCCCCCACTCCCCCAATCTCCCTCTCTCCCCGCCACTCCCACAATCTCCCTCTCTCCCCCCCAATCTCCCTCTCAATCCCCCAATCTCCCATCGCCCCCTCCCCCCTTCACGTCGCCCCACTGCCCCCCTTCACGTCGCCCCCCCCGCTCCCCTTCACGTCACCCCCCCTGCCCCCCTTCACGGCTCCCCCCGCCTGTCGCCCCCCGCCCCCCTTCACGTTGCCCCCTGCTTCCCTTCACGTTGCCCCCCCCGCCCCCTTCATGTCGCCCCCCCCGCCCCCGTTCACGTCGCCCCCCCCCCCGCCCCACTTCACGTTGCCCCCCCGTCCCCTTCACGTCGCCCCCCCGCCCCCCTTCACGTCGCCCCCCCCCGCCCCCCTTCACGTCGCCCCCCGCCCCCTTCACGTCACCCGCCCCACCCCCTTCACGTCGCCCCCCCGCCCCCCTTCACGTCGCCCCCCCCGCCCCCTTCACGTCGCCCCCTCCCCCTTCATGTCGCCCCCCCACCCCCTTCATGTCGCCCCCGCCCCCCCTTCACGTAGCCCCCTTCACGTCGCCCCCCCCCGCCCCCCTTCACGTCGCCCCCCCCCGCCCCCCTTCATGTCGCTCCCCCCACCCCCCTTCTCATCGCCCCCCCCACCCCCCCTTCATGTCGTCCCCACCCCCTTCACGTCGCCCCCGCCCTCTTCACAGCCCCCCCACTCCCCTTCACATCCCCCCCTCCCCCACATTGCCACCCCCAGACCCCTCTCCCCCCCACAACGCCCTCAGACCCCCCTCCTCCCAATCCCCCCCCACCGTGCCTGACCTGCCGCATTTTCCCAGCAATTTCTGTTTTTATTTAGGGGAACTTTGATGAGTCCAGGTGTAATGTATACCATTTGTACTGTTTTTGAAATCAGTTAATGCTTTTGTTGGGGATCTCTTAAGCAAATGCACTGAATGGGTAAGAAGGAGAGGTAGGAAAACGCATTGAGTGGAAGCAGAATGTGCCAGCTTGCAAAATGTTGGTGTGTTAGTCATGTGCTTGCATTGGCTTTGTGGCATTTATGAAAATGTTACTTGTTTTAAACCTTTCTAAATGTATAATGAATTCTGTAATCTAGGAAAGAATGTCCATCTATTCAAAATGGTCTTAGATTGCCTCACAACCAGTGATTATTTTTGAAGGCAGATGAGAGAAATGACTGAATAATCTGTGGAGAGAGAAACAGAGTTAACGTTTTGAGCTCAGTATGACTCTTCAGGTTCAGATGAAGTCACATTGGACTGGACATTAACTCTGTTTCACTCTCCACTGATGCTGCCAGACCTGCTGAGCTTTTCCAGCATCTTGTTTTTATTTCTGATCTCCAGCATCCGCAGTGTTTTGTTTTTGTAGCTGCTTAATCTGCTTGATGATGAGATGTTAAACCAAGGTCATACCTGGCTCTTTAGGTGGATGTAAAAAAGTTCCATGGCACTATTGAAAGATTGGCAGGGAGTTCTTTCAGTATCCTGGCTAATCTTTCTCCCTCAGTCAACATTGCCAAAACACATTGGCAGCTCATTGAATCTCATCGTTGCTGGGATTCTGTTGTGTCCTTGGCAACAGTGATCACACTTCAGAAATAATTTACTTAGCTGTGTAGTGCTTTAGGACATCCTTGAACATCAAGTCCTCTTTTACTAACCAGAGTATCTTTTTTAAACCCTAATAGATGTTTCTGTACTGTCCTTTGCTGTTAATCTGCTCCACAATTCTGTCACCTCCTTGTCAAAAAAAGAGTCTAAATTTCTTATTTTCCTTTGACACATTAACTTTTAACTGTGTCTTCTGGCCCTCAGATTCTGTGCCTAAGAGAAGAACTTTCCAGCTTTCAAATTGGCACCCATTAAACTAGAGCTCAGCTAAAACTCTGCTGCCTGTGTGGTAACTTGCATCATGTCCCACTCATGCATCGATCTTGTGCTCGCTGACCGATAATGACTTTGGTTCAGCAATGGATGTTTTCAGTTCACTCCATGGCCTTGCTCCTCCCTCTCTGTAACCTCTTCCAGCCCTACAACCTTCTGAGATCTCGGCGCTCCAATTCTGGACTGCTGCTTATCCTGGATTTCGTTTCCACCATTTGGTGGTATAGCCTTCAACTGCCTTCATCCTATGATCTGAATTGTTTTTTCTTATTCTTTCATGGGATGTGGGAGTTGCTGGCAGGGCCAGCATTTGTTGCCCATTCTTAATTGCCCTTGAACTGAGCGGCTTGCTAGGACATTTCAGAAGGCAATTTAGAGTCAACCACATTGCTGTGGGTCTGGAGTCAAGGATGGTAGATTTCCTTCCCTACAAGACATCAGTGAACTAGATGGTTTTTTACAACACCAGTGATAGTTTCATGGTCATCAGGAGACTAACTTCCAATTCCAGATTTATTAATTGAATTTAATTCCACCAGCTGCTGTGGTAGATTTGAACCAGTGTCCCCAGAGCATTAGCTTGAGCCTCTGGATTACTATTTCATTGACATTACTGCTACAGCACTGTCCCTCCCCAGCATAGTATGGCTACAGCACAGAAAGAGGCCATTCTGCCCATTGTGTCCATGCAAGAGCAACTCAGCTAAGTCTCATTCCCTCACCCTTTCCCCGCAACTTCTTTTCTCAGGTGCTTATCCAATTCCATTTTGAAAGCCTCTTCGATGCTCGGTGTATTCCAGATCATAGCCTGTTGCTGCATGAAAAAGTTTTTCTTAATTTCACTTTTGGTTCTTGTGCTATTTGCTTTAAGTGGGTGTCCCCCTGCTTCTTGACCCTTCTGCCAATGGGAACAGTTTCTCCTATCTACTCTGTCCAGACCCCTCATGATTGTGCATGCCTTTCAAATGTCTTCTCAACTTTCTCTCGGGAGAACAGCCCCAGGCTCTCCAATCTATCCTTGTAACTGAAGTCCCTCAACCCTGGAATTATTCTTGTAAATCTTTGCTGTACCCCCTCTACTGCCATCAGTCCTTCCCCAAGTGTGGTGCCCAATATTGGACACAATACTCTAGTTGATCTGGAATTCCCTCCCTGAACCGCAATGACACTCTACTTCTCTCTTTTAAGATATGCTTTAAAATCTACTTCTTTTGGTGTTTGGTCACCCATCCTAATATCTCCTATTATGACTTGGTGCCAAATTTCATCGATAATCATCCTGTGAGAAGTGCCTTGAGTTGTGTTACTATAGTGATGGCACTGTAAAGTACAAATTGTTACTGGCCTGTATGAGGCTGCACCCCTTAACCCCCAAAACCGTCTGTCCTCCAGAGAGTAAGAAAGCTGGTAAACAATCATTCCACTTCAAAAGAACACAAGAAATATGAGCAGGAATAGACCACCCGGCCAGCCTAGCCTGCTCCGCCATTCAATACAATCATAGCTGATCTTGGACTTCAACTCCCTTTTCCTGCCTGCTCTCCATATCCCTTAATACCCAGAGGGAGCAAAAATCTGCCTATCCTAGCCCTAAATATATTCAATGATGGTGTATCCACAACCCTCTGGGATAGAGAATTCCAAAGATTCACAACCCTTTGGTTGAAGAAATTACTCCTCATCTCAGTCCTAAATGATCGGCCCCTTATCCTGAGACTGCGTCCCCGTGTTTTAGATTTCCCAGCTAATGGAAAAAATCTCTCTGAGTCCACCCTATCAAGCCCCTTCAGAATTTTTTAAGTTTCGATGAGATCACCTCTCACCCTTCTAAACTCCAGGAAGTGTAAGCCCAATTTACTCAGCCTCTTGCCACAGGCCAACCTCATCCCAGGGACCAATCTAGTGAACTACTACCTCTCCCGCCTCTAATGCAAGTATATCTTTTCTTAAATATGGAGACCAAAATTACACACACTATTCCAGATGTGGTCTCACCAAAACCTTGTACAACTCTAACAAGACTTTATTCTTGCATTCCAATCCCCTTTCAATAAATATTAACATGCCATTTGCCTTTCTAAAGGCACCTACACCTTTGCTGCACCTGCATGTTAACTTTCTGCATTCCTTGTATGAATACACCCAAGTCCCTTTGGACATCAACAACACAAATTTCACCCCTTTTAAAATAAAAAATTCTGCTTTTATTTGCTTTTCACTAAGACTTTTTCATTCAGGATTCAACCCTGCAGCTCTCTGGGCTCTCTTGAATAATTCTGCATCTTTAATGAGACTATAATGGAACTCAGTGCTCCTCATGTGACCTTACCAAGGCTGTGTACAACTTGTATACACTTTGATTTAGAAATCTCACCCTGAGCTATGCATCCCAAGATGTTCTTTTCTCTTTCGCTTCTGAGGGGGAGGCGATGGTATTGGGGGGAGTGGTATTGTCGCTGGACTAGTAATCCAGAGACCCAGGGTAATAACCTGGGTTCGAAGCCTGCCATGACAGGTGGTGGCATTTGAATTCCATAAAAATCTGGAATTAAAGGTCTAATGATGACCATGAAACTATAGTTGATTGTTGTACAAACCCATCTGTTCATGGCCTTTAGTGGAGGAAACCTGCTGTGTTTACCTGGTCTTGCCTACATGTGACAGTAATGTGTTTGACTCTTAAATGTCCCTCTGAACAAGGGCAATTAGGGATGAGCAATAAATGATGGCCTAGCCAGTGATGCCCACATCCCATGAATGAATAAAAAAAACACACAATGTCTAGTTTCAGTGACTTTATGCACCAAAACCTCAGATCTCTTGCTCAGCATATTGCTGTTTGAATTTTAGTCCACGTTCTTACTTCTACATAAGCCCATGACTTTGCACTTAGCTGTGTTGTACTTTGTCTGACATTTTTGTTCACTGCCCTAACCTAGTCCAAGTTCCTTTGGATTTTTCATTTTGTTCTCAGGACGTGGTTGCTGCTGTCATAGTTGACCCTTATTGCCCATCTCTAAATGCCCTGAGAAGGTAGTGTTGGGCCTTCTTGACCCCTTGCATTTCTTGGGGTGAAGGTGCTTCCCGTGCTAAAGCAGGAATAGCTTTATTGCGCAAGTCATGATGCTGTGTGACTACACCTGAAGGCACAGCGTTAATTTAACAATGTTGAGAGCTAACTAATATATCTGCAATCACAAGTTAACATGAGTTTGATTTTCTTTCCCTCCAGCTGATGGCAGGACTGTTCTTGAAGCATTGCAGCCCATTTTTCAAGAACAAAGTATGACAGAGACAGTTCACAATTTAGGAGAAAATGGGTATTTGGTAACGTATGTTGCAAAGAGTGGCAGGTAAGAGAGTTTTCAAGCCAGCCATATCCACTGACATATGTATGGCCAGTGTTATCCTGTCAGCCTCCTTCTCTAGTTTCTCTCCCCATCTTCCCTTATGCTCTTACCATTCTCATCTTGTAGCACCTCCTGCTGCCTCAACCCTATTTAAACTAAACTGCTGGCAACCAATTTCCCTTCCTGTCATGTTAGCTGTTGTTAACATTCTCTTCCCTTTGGCATTGACCCCCCCCCCCCCACCCCCTCCCACCCTTCAAATCAATCTCCACCCCTCAGAGAAAACCCTTGACTCCTCCACATTGCAAATTACCTCCCCATTTCCAACCTCCCTTTCTTCTCAAGTCCTTGAACATGATGTTGCCTCTCGAATCTGTGCCCATCTTTCTGGAAACTTGATGTTTGAGTCTCTCCAATCAGATATCTGTCTCGCCATAGCACCCAAACAGCACTTAACAAAGTGACATGCTGTGTGACTGTGATAACCCCCATCCCTCCTCGTCATCCTCATTTTGTTTTACCACTCCGTCTTACTCAAAAGCTCCAGCTGGGTTGGAGTGTATATTCATCTGTTTTCTTCCTTATATAGTCAGTCATAGCCAGAGAATCACTTTTCAATGGCTTCATTTTCCATTCCCAGACTGGTGTCCCCAGGAATTGGTCTATGTCCCTGTCCTGTTCCTCAACTACATGCTGCCCTTGGCAATATCATCCAAAAGTCGTTGGTTTCCACGTGTGTACAGACGTCACCCCTTTGTACCTTGCCACCACCTTTCCCAACTCTTCCACAGTTGCTAAATCCTCCGACTGCTTATCCAACATCTAATATTGGATAAACAGAAAGTTCTTCCAACTAAATATTGGGAAGACCAAAGCCATTTTCTTCAGTCCCTGCCACCTCTCCCTGGCAACTGTCTCAGGCTGAACCAGATTGTTGCCAACCCTGGTGCTATATTTGACCATAAGCTCAGCTTCTGATCTCGTATTTGCACCATAACAAAGACCTGCCTATTTCCATCTCTGTAACTTCGCTGACTCTGCCCCATCTCAGTTTGCCTACTGCTGAAACCCTCATCCATGCGTTTGTTACCCCTAGGCTTCACTATCCCAATGCAATCCTGGCCAGCCTCCCAAATCCCACCCTCTGGAAATTTGAAATCATCCAAAACTATGTCCTAAATTGCATTAATTTCTGTTCATCCATCACCCCTGTGCTAGCTGACCTACATTGTCTCTCGTTTAAGCAACGTCTTGATTTTAAAATTCTCGTCTTTGTTTTTAGATCCTTCTGTGGCCTCACAACTTCCTTTCTTTGTAATTTTTCCTTGCACCACAACCTGCCTAGAAAGCTGCACTGCTCTAATTCTAGCCACTTGGGCACCTCCAAATGTATTTGCACCACCGTTGGTGGCCATACTTTCAGCTGCCTCGACCCTAAGCTCTGAAATTTCCTCTCTACACCTCTCCATCTTTACCTTTCTCTCCTCCTTTAAGATACTCCTTAAAACCTTCCTCTGACCAAGATTTTTGTCATCTGCCCGAATATCTCCATATGTGGCTCCATGTCAAATTTTGTTTGATAACGCTCGTGTGACACGCCTTGGGACATTTTGTTACTTCAAAAATGCTTTCACAATAAAGTTGTGAAATAAGTGTTTGTGTGTGTTATCTGTCTGTTGTACTCTGGCTTTCTCACATTCCTGTGTGTGTGTCTGTGTGTGTGTGTGTGTGTGTGTGTGTATGTGTGTGTCTGCGTGTGTCTGCGTGTGTCTGCGTGTGTGTGTCTTTATCTTCCGTCCTCTATCATTTGTTTATGCTCCATATACCAGGGGATTGAGTTGTTGTATTACAGGGGGGTACTTGCAAGGGCAAGTTCTCTTTGACAGTGAATTGCAGGAATTTTAATTGTATTTTGTTATTCCCTCCCCTCTCACCCTGTTCTCAAATCATCCAACTGTTCCATTTCTTTCTTGCAAAAGTAGGATTGCCTGAGTAGCATGTGAAAGAGAGACATTCATAATAGAAATAGATGTTGAAATTAAATGTAGAAGCTAAATCTGAAAGTTTGCAGGGTCCAGGATTATACATATGCTAATATGTAGAAGCAGGTTGGAGTGAGAAATTAATTTTTCAAAAATCTTTGGATGTGGAAATTGTGCCAAAGGACTGGGTGGGGGGGGGGGGGGGGGGGGGGGGGGTGGGGGGTTTGGTGGTGGTGGTAAATACCGTGCTCCGGTTTCTTTACAAAGCATAGGAATGTAAAAAATAGGAGCAGGAGTCGGTCATTTGGCCCCTTGAGCCTGCTCCACCATTCATTAAGATCATGGCTGATCTGATTGTGGCCTTAAGACCACTTTCCTGCCTGTCCTTCACAACCCTTGACTTCCTTGTAGATCAAAAATCTGTCTAACTCAGCCTTGAATATATTCAGTGCCCCACTCCACTGCTCTCTAGGGTAAAGAATTCCAAAGATTAATGGCCCTCTGAGAGAAGAAATTCCTCTCCATCTTCGTCTTAACTGAGACCCCCCTTATTTTTAAGCTATGGCCCCTGGTTCTAGGTTCCCACCAGAAAGGATAAACCAGACAATTATAGACTGTTGTTTTGCTGGTAGTGCAGTTATATAAAATGGGGCCCAAGTTGTGCAAACACAATACTGTTTTTTTAAACTGTAATGAATTTTTACTTGCAGCTTTGCCACTCTGAGAATGTATACGGATAAGCTACTGACATTTGACATTCATAGCTATGAAGCAGATAACAAAGGACGAGCAGCAATTGAAACGGTAATTATTGGACATAGACCCCTCCACTTTTACTACAGTAACAGTTTTATTCTGCAATGGTACTGTCACTTTTTTGTGACGTGCATAGGAATGTAGGAATTACGGAATGAACAGAGACCTGGGTTCATCAGGTGCCTTCGACCACCTTTTATTGTGTTCAGTTTTTTTGCTGTGACCTGGTTTAAAATGGCAGAGGAGGGTTGGAAAAGAATTGATGAGTCTGCATAAGGCACTGCACAGTCACAACCTGGAGTAAGGTGGACCATTCTAGTCACCCAACTAGAACTCAAATTCCCAGGTATTGAGGCGGTACACAATGGATAACCAGCTGATACCCAGCTGAAGATTATAAGGTTGAGGATCCCTGGGATTGTGTCTAGAGGGCACGATACTCAAGATCATTAAGGGAATTGATAAATTGCACCTTGATCTGTCCGGAATCTCCATTAGCCCTAGCACGATAGGACACAGGTTCAGGATTAGAAGCAAAAGAAGTTAAAGTTTGCATTAGGTCAAAGAAAGTGGCTTATAATGTTGACTGAACAAGTGGTAAGCCTGAGGATTGGGAGTAATTTAGAATCCAGCAAAGGAGGACCAAGAAACTGATAAACAAAGGGAAAAGAGAATATGAATTCAAGCCAGCAAGAAACATGAGCTTCCTTAGGTATGCGGAAATGAAAAGATTAGCAAGGACAAATGTAGGTCCATTACAGGTGGAGACAGGAGAATTTATAATGGAGAATAGAGAAATGGTGGAGAAACTAAACAATTACTTTGTGTTTGTCTTCATGGAATAAGGTACAAAAAATCTACTAGAAATATTAGGGAACCAAGAGACTACTGAAAATGAGGAACTGAAAAAAATAGTATTAATAAAGAGGTACCAATCAAAATTAATTGGATTAAATGTTGATAATTCCCCTGGACCTGATGAGCTACACCCCATAGTGTTGAAGGCGGTGGCTATAGAGATGGTGGATGCATTGGTGGTTATCTTTCAAAATTCAGGTTCCTGCAGACTGGAAAGTAGCAAATGTAACCTCACTATTTAAGAAAGGAGGAGAGAGAAAACTGAGAACTACAGACCTGTTAGTTTGTCAATAGTAGGGAAAATATTAGAATCCGTTATAATGGATGTGGGCAGAGTCAACATGGATTTATGAAAGGGAAATCATGTTTGACAAACTTAGTGGAGTTTTTCTGAGAATGTCACTTGTAGCATAGATAAAGGGGAACCAGTTGGTTGTATTTGGATTTTCAGAAAGCTTTTGATAAGATCCTACATGGGAGGTTCGTAAACAAAATTAGAGTGCATGGGATTGGGGGTAATATACTGGCTTGGACTGATGATTGCTTAACAGAAAACAAGAGTAGGAATAAGTGGATTGTTCTCAGGATGGCAAGCTGTTACTAGTGGGGTACCGCAAGGATCAGTACTAGGGCCGCAGCTGTTCACAATATATATGAATGATTTGGATGTGGGGACCAAATGTAATATTTTCAAATTTGCTGATGACACAAAACTAGGTGGGAATGTAAGTTGTGAGGATGCAAGGAGTCTTCAAGGGGACTTGGGCAGGCTGAGTGAGTGGGCAAGAACATGGCAGGTGGAATATAATGTGAATGTGTGAAGTTATCCACTTTGGTAGAAAAAACAGAAAGGCAGAGTATTACTTAAATGGTGAGAGATTGGGAAGTGTTGATGTCCAAAGGGACCTGGGTGTCTTTGTTCATGAGTCACTAAAAGCTAGCATGCAGGTTCAAGAAGCAATTAAGAAGGCAGATGGTATGTGGCCTTAATTGCAAAGAGATTTGAGCACTGAAGTAAAGATATCTTGCTGCAATTGTATAGAGCCTTGGTGAGACTGCACCTGGAACATTATGTACAGTTTTGGTCTCCTCATTTAAGAAAGGATATACTTGTCATAGAGGGAGTTCATGGGAGTCACCAGACTGGTTCCTGGGATGGTGAGATTGTCTTATCAGACACAATTGAGGAAACTGGGCCTGTATTCTCTCAAATTTCTAAGAATGAGGGGTGACCTTATTGAAACTTATAAAATTATTTTAGGGCATGACAGGGTGGATGTAGAAAAGATGTTTCCCCTGGCTGGTGAGTCTGAAGGCAGAGAACAAAGTCTCAGAATAATGGACAGGCCATTTAAGACTGAGTTGAGAAGAATTTCTTCACTCAGAGGGTGGTGAGTGTTTGGAATTCTCTACCCCAGAGGGCCGTGGAAGCTCAATCATTGAGCGTGTTCAAGACAGAAATCAATAGATTTCTGTTTCCTAATGACATTAAGGGATTTGGGGATAGTAAGGAAAAATGGCATAGTGGTAGCTGATCAGCCATGATGTTGAATGGCGAAGCAAGCTTGAGGGGCTGAATGACTGATTCCTCCTATTCCTATGCTCATTTGTACTATAGCTCAAGCAGGGATGTGACTGGGCTGTCTGGGAAAATCGTGGGAGCGGAATGTTTGGAAAATGCTATGTTCTTAAACATGTGCAGTCATATTTAATAGGGCTATTATGCATGCACGTTTGCATTTGTGTCCATTTAATGGAGTTATGCGTTAAACACCATGAGATGTTTCTTTACATTAAAAGCAGTATAAAAATGTGAGTGGTTTTGTGGGTTACATTTTTATGTGCCTGCGAAAACCATTCTACAGTCATTTTATATTTGTGTGCAATGGGGTTGCATAGTTTTTGAAGGGAGTGGGATAAGTTGAGAAGGTCATTAAAAAGGCATATGGTACCCTTGATTCTATTAATTGTGCAATAGAGTACAAAAGCAAGGAAGTTATGCTGAACCTTTCTAAAATACAGTTGAGGCCTCCGCTGGAGAGTTGTGGCCCAATCTGGGCACCGCACTTGAACCATGTCAAGGCCTTGGAAACGGTGCTGAGGCTGTTTACTAGAATGGTACCAGGGATGTGAGTCTTCAGTTAGGTAGAGGGATTACAGAAACTGGCATCGCAACCCCTTGCAACAGGGAAGGTTTTTGGGGAGATTTAACAGGAAGGAGTCTTTAAAGCCAAAGGCTTTGATAGAGGAAACTAGGAGAAACTGTTTCCAGTAGCTGAAGGATGGGTAACCAGGGAAAATAGGTTTAAAGTGATTGTTAAAACAACCAGAGTTGAGAAGACATCTCACGGAGAGAGTTATAATGATCCAGAATGTGCTGCCTGAAAGGAAGGTGGAAGCAGATTCAGTAGTAACTTTCAAAAGGGATTTGTATAAATACCTGAAAGGGGAAAATTTGTAGGGCTATGGGAAAGGAGCAAGAGTGTGGGACTAATTAGGTACCACTTTCAAAGAGCTACCAGAGGAATGTTGGGCCTAGTGGCCTCATTGTATACTTTTGTGAGTCAAATCACATGTATTTTGAGTTGGTACCCCTGTACGTTTTTGGATAAACTGTGAATCCTAGTGGCATGTGAGAAAATTCAAGGGGACATTTAATGCTATTTGAGGGTATGAGGCAGTTTGAGGAAATTGAGAGGTATTAGTTCTTTGGGGTTGGCCAGATATTCCACATGGTTCTGTATGTACCTACTTTTCTGGAAGCGTAGGTTTTTCTAACACAAAAACAGGCCAGTAAGCCTATCACGTTTTTACTGGTGAGCCACACAGTCTAATCCAGTGCTTCCCAAAATTTTTCCCACTGTGACCCCATATTAATGCTTTACAATTTGGTGTGAGCCCAGAGTGGGGTAGGGGGAAGAGAGTTGCTGAGTCAGGGAGTGGGGGGAGGGTGGAGAGATGTTGAGCAGGAGTTAGGGGGCGGGGAGGGGGAGAGATGTTGAACGTGAGTGGGGGGGGAGAAGAGAGATATTGAGTTGGGGGAGGAGGGAGGGAGATATTGTACGGGAGTGGGGGCGGCAGGGAGAGATGTTGAGTGGGAGTGGGAGAGATGTTGAGCGGGATTGAGGGGGGAGGGGGAGAGATGTTGAGCTGGATTGGGGGGGGGGGGGAGAGATGTTGAGCGGGATTGAGGGGGAGGGGGAGAGATGTTGAGCGGGATTGAGGAGGGAAGGGGAGAGATGTTGAGCGGGATTGAGGGGGGAGGGGGAGAGATGTTGAGTGGGATTGAGAGGGGGGAGAGATGTTGAGCGGGATTGAGAGGGAAGTGGGAGAGATGTTGAGTGGGATTGAGGAGGGAGGGGGGAGAGATGTTGAATGGGATTGAGGGGGGAGTGGGGAGAGATGTTGGGCGGGATTGAGGGGGGAGGGGGGAGAGATGTTGAGCGGGGTTGAGGGGGGAGGGGGGAGAGATGTTGAGCGGGATTAAGGGGGGAGCGGGAGAGATGTTGAGCGGGATTAAGGGGGGAGCGGGAGAGATGTTGAGCGGGATTAAGGGGGGAGCGGGAGAGATGTTGAGCGGGATTGAGGGGGGAGCGGGAGAGATGTTGAGCGGGATTGAGGGGGGAGGGGGAGAGATGTAGAGCGGGATTGATGGGGAGGGGGAGAGATGTTGAGTGGGATTGAGAGGGGGGAGAGATGTTGAGCGGGATTGAGGGGGAAGTGGGAGAGATGTTGAGTGGGATTGAGGAGGGAGGGGGGAGAGATGTTGAATGGGATTGAGGGGGGAGGGGGGAGAGATGTTGAGCGGGGTTGAGGGAGGAGGGGGGAGAGATGTTGAGCGGGATTAAGGGCGGAGCGGGAAAGATGTTGAGCGGGATTGAGGGGGGAGCGGGAGAGATGTTGAGCGGGATTGAGGGGAGAGGGGGAGAGTGTGTGAGTGGGATCGGTGAGGAGGGGGAGAAATGTTGAGCGGGGGGGGGGGGAGAGAGAGATCACGAGCGGGAGTGGAGGTGGAGAGAGAGAGATGTCGAGCGGGAGGGGAGGGGGAGAGAAGGGGGAGAGAGAGAAATGTCGAGCGGGAGGGGAGTGGGAGAGAGAGAGATGTCGACCGGGAGGGGAGGGGATGAGAGAGATGTCGAGCGAGAGGGGGAGAGAGAGAGAGAGACGTCGAGTGAGTGAGGAGGGGGAGAGAGAGACTTGTCGAGCGGGAAGGGAGGGGGAGAGAGAGAGCGATGTCGAGCGGGAGGGGTAGAGAGAGAGAGATGTCGAGAGGGAGAGAGAGAGAGATATGGAGCGGGAGGGGAGGTGGAGCGAGAGAGATGTCGACCGAGGGGAGGGAGAGAGAGAGAAATGTCGAGCGGGAGGGGGAGAGAGAGATGTCGAGCGGGAGGGGAGGGGCAGAGAGAGAGATGTCGAGCAGGAGGGGAGGGGGAGCGAGAGAGATGTTGAGCGGGAGGGGAGGGGGAGAGAGAGATGTCGAGCGGGAGGGGAGGGGGAGAGAGAGATGACGAGCGGGAGGGGAGGGGGAGAGAGAGATGACGAGCGGGAGGGGGAGAGAGAGAGAGATGTCGAGCGGGAGGGGGAGAGAGAGAGAGAGATGTCGAGCGGCAGGGTGCGAGAGAGAGAGAGAGATGTCGAGTGGGAGGGCGAGAGGGAGAGAGAGAGATGTTGCGCGGGAGCGGGAGAGAGAGAGATGTCGAGCGGGAGGGGGAGAGAGAGAGAGAGTGATGTCGAGCGGGAGGGGGAGAGAGAGTGATGTCGAGCGGGAGGGGGAGAGAGAGATTTCGAGTGGGAGGGGGAGGGAGAACTGTCGAGCGGGAGGGGAGAGGGAGAGAGAGAGATGTCGAGCGGGAGGGGAGGGAGAGAGAGATAGATGTCGAGTGGGAGGGGGAGAGAGAGAGAGAGTGATGTCGAGCGGGGGGGGAGAGAGAGAGAGAGTGATGTCGAGCGGGAGGGGGAGAGAGAGAGAGAGAGATGTCGAGCGGGAGGGGGAGAGAGAGAGAGAGTGATGTCGAGCGGGAGGGGGAGAGAGAGTGATGTCGAGCGGGAGGGGGAGAGAGAGATTTCGAGTGGGAGGGGGAGGGAGAACTGTCGAGCGGGAGGGGAGAGGGAGAGAGAGATGTCGAGCGGGAGGGGAGTGGGAGAGAGAGAGATAGATGTCGAGTGGGAGGGGA